>NW_025533907.1:0-237500 GCF_020615455.1 Coregonus clupeaformis | reverse complement strand
AGTTTAACTCCGGGAGAAGCCCTGTCAGGTAGAGGTGTTTTTTCTCCTGCTGGACGGGCGGTATGGCTAGTGGTCTGGGGGTGGGTAACTCCCAACACCCCTCTCTGGGCTTGCTGCAGGTGAGCTGTGCTGACAGACAGACAGACAGACAGACAGACAGACAGACAGACAGACAGACAGACAGACAGACAGACAGGCTGACAGACAGACAGACAGACAGACAGACAGACAGACAGACAGACAGACAGACAGACAGACAGACAGACAGACAGAGACAGACAGACAGACAGACACAGGCAGACAGACAGACAGGGGCAACCTGCAGAGCTTCAAAGGGCTCCTTTCTTGTCTTCTGTACGAGCCAGAGACCAGGGCCAGCAGCAGTGACCTGCCTTTCCTTCCTGTCCCCTGTGCTTTAAAACACACACAGCAGTAATCACACTATATACAGTAGACACACACACACAAACAGACACACACACACACACACACACACACCTTTCGGTATGGCCCTGTGTTGTGGCTACAGCTTGTGGCGTTGGTACCATACAGTACCTTTAAAGGGACAGGGTATTGAGCCACGTTGGAACTTTGTCAAACCTAAACACAGTGCTTCTTTAAAGTTGTATTTCTCAACGCCATTTTGTCTTTCCCAGAAGGCCTACCTGAGTTGAAGCGACTTGAATAAACATGCTGATTTCACTAGAACTGCCATTATGGACTTGAATCCCATACAGTTTGTCAAAGGGACAAACCCAATCACACAGCTAGCACAGCACATGTTGAATGTGTGCCTTATGTCAGCCTCATTCTACCTACATGCCTTTCCCCATGTGGAAGTGTTTGCCTTCGCACGGTCTCTCGTTCCACATGCCCATGTCACATGTTCTGCTGAATGGTTGTGATTGTGACGAATCACAATGTTAGACAGACATGACATATCGTCCCAACCGTAATGGTCCTCTGTGTGTGTGTGTGTGTGTGTGTGTGTGTGTGTGTGTGTGTGTGTGTGTGTGTGTGTGTAGTAATCTAAATGTCTGGAGCGTAAATGCACACATTTAGGTCTTGGAAAATACAGGTATTTGTTCAGGTGGGGGAACATTTGCTCAGCGACAGCCCCATTTTTCCGTCATTCTCCAGTGCTAACACTAACTCTATGCTATTACCTCAATCACAGCCGGGATGGAGCGGCCCATTGATTACATCGAGCCGTTTAGCGTCACTAACCTAAACACCTCTGGTTAGAAGTAATTGGCAAATGTCCATGGAAATAGATCTTTACCAAAGCATTGAGTAGCAGAATCAGAATTGATACTGAGTGTTATGGTTATTAGGCCTAGAGGATGGATGGATGGTTCCACAAATTAGGTTAGCCTTCTGTATGAGGGGATGGGTAAAGTAGGCTAGGCTAGCTAAGGTTAGCCTTCTGTATGAGGGGATGGGTGTAGTAGGCTAGGCTAGCTAAGGTTAGCCTTCTGTATGAGGGGATGGGTGTAGTAGGCTAGGCTAGCTAAGGTTAGCCTTCTGTATGAGGGGATGGGTGTAGTAGGCTAGGCTAGCTAAGGTTAGCCTTCTGTATGAGGGGATGGGTGTAGTAGGCTAGGCTAACTAAGGTTAGCCTTCTGTATGAGGGGATGGGTGTAGTAGGCTAGGCTAGTTAAGGTTAGCCTTCTGTATGAGGGGATGGGTGTAGTAGGCTAGGCTAGCTAAGGTTAGCCTTCTGTATGAGGGGATGGGTGTAGTAGGCTAGGCTAGCTAAGGTTAGCCTTCTGTATGAGGGGATGGGTGTAGTAGGCTAGGCTAACTAAGGTTAGCCTTCTGTATGAGGGGATGGGTGTAGTAGGCTAGGCTAGCTAAGGTTAGCCTTCTGTATGAGGGGATGGGTGTAGTAGGCTAGTGGAGAGCAGGCAGCTGGGAGCCTGTGTTCTTACTAACAGGGATTTAGTGGCAGTTATATAAATGATGTCACGCCACCAACCCCAGATGGAGTGGTCTGGATAGTTTGATCATTTATTCGCTGCAGTCCAGAGCGAGCGAGCGAGTGAGTGAGTGAGTGAGTGAGTGAGTGGAGGCGTCCCAAATGGCTATGGGCCCTGGTCAGAAGAAGTGCACTATAAAGGGAATAGGGTGCCATTTGGGACACATGCAGGGAGTGAGTGAGTGGCTGAAACAGGCCTTGTTCTGCAGTGTAAGTATAGCCTCCAGCCTCTAGCCTGATCTCTACATGTGATTTATTGATGTGGGTGTTGCTGTGGATTGGCCTGTCAGTCAGTCCACACACTAAGTGGTTACATTACAGACATAGACATTCCCATTGGAAGTTACACCATGCCAGTCCACCAGTTATGTTTCATTTGAAACAGTTATTTCTCCTCATTGGCATGACTGGATGGCATTAAAGAATACACAACCCAGGGTCTTTTGAGACATTACATACATTTTTATTATTACTACACTGTCTTAAAATATGAAGATGTATGTCATGTTTTGTCAATTCAACTTGATCCTCTGAATTGACTAAAGTAATAAATAGTGTTACACAATGGTAAACTGAGGGGGAGGAGTTCAGCAATGTAGTACTGTAGGCCTACTGTCTGTGTGTCACTGAGAAACACCTGCTGGATGCTTGTTACTCAAGCCCATAGTCTACTAGGAGAGGAGAGGAGAGGAGAGGAGAGGAGAGGAGAGGAGAGGAGAGGAGAGGAGAGGAGAGGAGAGGAGAGGAGAGGAGAGGAGAGGAGAGGAGAGGAGAGGAGAGAGGATCCTTTACTGTCTGTCTTATCAGTAAGTAAAGCCTCAAGTGTAAACTACTATACACCAAAGACTACAGAGAAGATGTAGACTGACATGTCTCCAAGCCTAAACAAGCTACAACTGGGAAACTGATTTAGATGGGATGAAGAAAGCTGCCTGCCTGGTGGATAGAAGCATGTTTGTATGTTTGCCCCCCCCATAGTGTTCCTGCTACTCTATAACCTGAAGTGAAGTAACACATCTGTTAGAACATAAACTGTGTGCTACTGCTGTTATGTGGTGATGTTCTAATGACAAAAATATGTAGATGATATATGATCTCTCTGAAGAACTTGGAACATGTGTTCAGTGCAAATGATGTTTAATACACTTTCCCTGTCCTGTGTGTGTGTGTGTGTGTGTTTAGGCCTGTCCCTGGCTCCCTGTCCTCACTACTGCACCTACGGAACAGACAGAGACAGCCACTGCCTGCCTCCATGGCTGGAAACCTGCCAGACCCCACCATGCAAGGCTCCTCCGTACTGATGCCTGTGAGCACACACGGCACACACTGATTCACACACACACGGCACACACTGATACACACACACACACGGCACACACTGATTCACACACACACGGCACACACTGATTCACACACACACGGCACACACTGATACACACACACACACGGCACACACTGATTCACACACACACGGCACACACTGATTCACACACACACGGCACACACTGATTCACACACACACGGCACACACTGATTCACACACACACGGCACACACTGATTCACACACACACGGCACACACTGATTCACACACACACGCACACACTGATTCACACACACACGGCACACACTGATTCACACACACACGGCACACACTGATTCACACACACACGCACACACTGATTCACACACACACGCACACACTGATTCACACACACACACAAGCAGACACTGATTCACACATGCACACACACACACACGCATGCACATACTCACACACACATACACACTATCTACACACATCTCACCCCCTCTTTCATTCTGTAATATCTGTGGGTTTTCCCACGTATTTCCCACCATATGAATTATTTATCACCATTTATCCAAACGACCATCTCCTGTAGTGAGGCTTTCAGACGCTGGCTCGACAACTCCGACTATATTCTAATCAAGCCAATGAGATTTAAAGTCGGTGCAGTAGTGGGAGACAGACAGGGAATGATAACAACTCTGAGAAAGCTCCCCATATCAGAATTCTAATGATACAACATATGTTCTCATGGTAACACAAGACAGGCTGTGTTTATGGTGTGGAAAAAAACTCCCATGTTTATTAAATTAGGAGCTAAGCCTTTCTGGAGGAAGATTGACAGGTCAGGAAAGGAGTGCAGGTTTGGGTGATATTTATACACAAAACACACTTAGAGCAATTAAGGCTGTGTGGAGGGGTTCTGGGGCTGTAGACGGGGAGCGGTGCATCAGGGGGTAGTGGGGGGTCATCAGGGGGTGGGGGGTTGTTGGGGGGTTAGGGAGGGTTGGGGCGGTAGTGGGGGTCATCGGGTGGTGGGGGTTGTTGGGGTGGTTGGGGGTAGTGGGGGACATCAGGGGGTTGGGGGGTTGTTGGGGGGTAGTGGGGGACATCAGGGGGGTCGGGGGTTGTTGGGAGGGTTGGGGGGATAGTGGGGGACATCAGGGGGGTGGGGGGGTTGTTGGGAGGGTTGGGGGGGTAGTGGGGGAAATCAGGGGGGTCGGGGTTGTTGGGAGGGTTGGGGGGGTAGTGGGGGACATCAGGGGGGTGGAGGGTTTGTTAAAACAGGAAGCCAGCCCAGCAGTGAGGGAGTTAACACAGGAAGCCAGCCCAGCAGTGAGGGAGTTAACACAGGAAGCCAGTCCAGCAGTGAGGGAGTTAAAACAGGAAGCCAGCCCAGCTGTGAGGGAGTTAAAACAGGAAGCCAGCCCAGCTGTGAGGGAGTTAAAACAGGAAGCCAGCCCAGCAGTGAGGGAGTTAAAACAGGAAGCCAGCCCAGCAGTGAGGGAGTTAAAACAGGAAGCCAGCCCAGCAGTGAGGGAGTTAAAACAGGAAGCCAGCTCAGCAGTGAGGGAATTAAAACAGGAAGCCAGCCCAGCTGTGAGGGAGTTAAAACAGGAAGCCAGCCCAGCAGTGAGGGAGTTAAAACAGGAAGCCAGCTCAGCAGTGAGGGAATTAAAACAGGAAGCCAGCCCAGCAGTGAGGGAGTTGAAACAGGAAGTTACTACCAGGGTGTGTGTCTGTTAATAGCACTGTCTTTGTCAGACACACACACACTACGTGCCTCCTTGAGAAGTGTGTGTGTGTGTGTTGCCGTAGTGTGACATGTTGTTGTGGTCCTCAGATGGAGAGGCAGATGGGTTCCAGTATGATGGGTATGCAGGGCCCCAACCACCCCAGCTCCTGCTCTTCACCTCACGGACCCTCCATGCACTCTGAGGCCAAACTGGTGAGTCCCAATCATCACACTAAATACACCTGAATAATAAAAACACACACATGCAGCTGCACGCACACACACACCCTTCCACACACCCTTCCACACACCGATGCTCAATGTTTAATACCGTTCTCTTTTCCACTTGGCCATGCCAACAAAAAGCTGCGCTTGCTTTAAAGTCTCTGTGTGGATTTCATAATTTGGTGTGTGTGTGTGTGTGTGTGTGTGTGTGTGGAATCAAAGCTGCTGGGTCTGAACCTGTAGGAGCAGAGCAGCGCTGGGCTGGAGTCTCAGAGAGCCTGAATAAAGGGCCCTTTATGTGGCTGCGACTGGGCTGCCCACCGCACTGCACCGACTGGCTGACTGATGTATATCTTAATGTACAGAACATGTTGTGGAATTCTGCAACTTGTTAGCACTAGTTTAACACAGGAATGACCTCATCGTTCACAAAGCAGGCAGTTAGAGAGAGCAGGGGGAGTGAGAGAAGGTTGAGAGAGAGGGAGGACAGAGAGGGAGAAATGGAGAGGGTGTAGAGGGAGAAGAGCGGGAAGAGAGGAGTGAAGAGAGGAGAAAGGAGAGAGGGAGGAGAGGGGGCAGAGAGCGAGAGAGAGAGAGAGAGAGAGGCAGAGAGAGAAAGAGGCAGAGAGAGAGAGGCAGAGCGAGAGAGAGAGAGGCAGAGAGAGAGAGAGGCAGAGCGAGAGAGAGGCAGAGAGATAGAGAGGCAGAGCGAGAGAGAGGCAGAGCGAGAGAGGCAGAGAGAGAGAGGCAGAGAGAGAGAGCGGCAGAGAGCGGTAGAGAGAGGCAGAGAGAGAGAGGCAGAGCGAGAGAGAGGCAGAGCGAGAGAGAGGCAGAGAGAGAGAGGGAGAGGCAGAGAGAGAGAGCGGCAGAGAGCGGCAGAGAGAGGCAGAGTTAGAGAGGCAAGTGGCTGGTCAGAATAAAGTGCTGTTTGCTCTTCTGACTTGTTTAATGGCCCACTGATTGTTGAGGTTGGTGAGAGAGAGAGAGAGAGAGAGAGAGAGAGAGAGAGAGAGAGAGAGAGAGAGAGAGAGAGAGAGAGAGAGAGAGAGAGAGAGAGAGAGAGAGAGAGAGAGAGAGAGAGAGAGAGAGAGAGAGAGAGAGAGAGAGAGAGAGAGAGAGAGAGGGGGGAGAAATAGGGAGAGAGAGAGAAAGAGGGAGAGAGAAAGAGGGAGAGAGAGAGAGAAAGATAAAGAGAAAGAGGGACAGAGAGAACGAGGGAAAGGGAGAGAGACAAAGAGTGAGAGAGAGAGGGAGAGAGGGTGAGAGAGAGAGAGAAAGAGGGAGAGAGAGAGAGAACGAGGGAGAGAGAGAAAGAGGAAGAGAGAGATAGAGAACGAGAGGCAGAGCGAGAGAGAGAGAACGAGGGAGGGAGAGAGACAAAGAGGGAGAGAGAGAGAGAGAAAACGAGGGAGAGAGAGAGAGAGAGAGAGGGAGAGAGAGAGAGAGAGAGAGAGAGAGAGAGAGAGAGAGAGAGAGAGAGAGAGAGAGAGAGAGAGAGAGAACGTGCATTGTCAGGACATACGTGTCCCTCTTTCCCCTGCTCTCTCTCTCTCTAGATTGATCGTCTTTTGGATCTCTCCAGCTGTTCCTATGGTAACATGCTGGAGTAACACAGCTTTAGTGTTTTAGTCTTATCTCTGCATTGGCCTCCATCCAGACATCCAGACCTTTTCCTTCTCTGTCCCCCTCTCTGCTATTGTTGTAATTGAATTGTAAATGCTCTGTCAAGGCCACTAATAAACTCAACCAGACAGTCCTCAGAAAACGACCAAGGCTTCATTACCGGACTAACCTACAGGCTGCTTGACCAGTCAGTTATTCATTCATACACTATTCATGACCACCAAATGGAGATGGTTTGAGATTTGGGCCCTGACATTTTGAATGGCCCTGATATCTTGAAAGGTCCTGATGGAATCCCATGATTGTGGACAGAGAGTGAGAGGCTAACCGCCTTATCAGGCTGAGATCTCCAGCGTGGTTTTCATAAGGAACTGACGGACAGAGTGGGGAGGGCATGGGGAAGCGGGGGGAACAGGGGTTTCAGGGGATCTCTGGTGTCTGTAATATCCTCGCCCGGGCCAAGTCGATAAATACGGCCGCGCTATCAGGTGTCTGTGGCGTGATCAGCTCCATGTGTCCCCTGCGACGCGCTCGATCCAGCCCTAATCGCATTACCCCCGGACCATGTTGACTTTCCGCCAATGGGAAATCTCCCTCACTGTAACCCCACACCCCCCCAGCTTTACAACCTCAGAGCCTCAGACCCCTGGCCCAGCCTCTCACTACAGGAACATTTACATTAAGAGAGATGGGGAGAGAGAGAGGGAGAGAGAGAGAGAGAGGGAGAGAGAGAGGGGGAGAGGGGGAGGGGGAGAGGGAGAGAGAGAGAGAGAGAGAGAGAGGGGGAGAGGGGGAGGGGGAGAGGGAGAGAGAGAGAGAATACAGAGAGAGAGAGAGAGAGAGGGAGAGAGAGAGAGAGAGAGAGAGATACTACAGAGAGAGAGAGAATACAGAGAGAGAGAGAGAGAGGGAGGGGAAGAGAGAGAGGAAGAGAGAGGGAGAGAGAGAGAGAGAGAGGGAGAGAGAGAGAGAGAGAGAGAGAGAGAGAGAGAGAGAGAGAGAGAGAGAGAGAGAGAGAGAGAGAGAGAGAGAGAGAGAGAGAGGGAGAGAGAGAGAGAGAGAGAGAGAGAGATGGAGGGTAAGTGGGAAATAGATAGATCAAGTGAGAACGAGAGAACTTGAAAGACAGAAATTGATAAAAGATACTGGAGAGAGAGGATTATGTGTGTGCGCGTGCCTGTGTGTTGTGGTAACTGAAGGCCTCCCCTGGCGGAGTTAACCCACTCCTGCCCAGTGGGAGTGTGTGTGCTGCTGAGGGCCCAGGGCTTGGGGGGGCTAATGACGGCTAATAGATTTTGCGGTGGGGCTGAGCTGCTAGGAGGCCTAGAGAGACCTGTCTGTCTGTCTCTAGTGTAAATAGTTAATGAGCTGCAGGGAGGGCGGAGGGCTGAGGGCAGGGCTGATACAGGGAGGGCTGATACAGGGCTGAAGGCAGGGCTGATACAGGGAGGGCTGATACAGGGCTGAAGACAGGTCTGATACAGGGAGGGCTGATACAGGGCTGAAGGCAGGGCTGATACAGGGCTGAAGGCAGGGCTGATACAGGGAGGGCTGATACAGGGCTGAAGGTAGGGCTGATACAGGGAGGGCTGATACAGGGCTGATACACGGAGGGCTGACACAGGGCTGAAGGCAGGGCTGATACAGGTAGGGCTGATACAGGGAGAGCTGATACAGGGCTGATACAGGGAGGGCTGATACAGGGCTGATACAGGGAGGGCGGATACAGGGCTGATACAGGGAGGGCTGATACAGGGAGGGCTGGTACAGGGAGGGCTGATACAGGGAGGGCAAATACAGGGCTGAAGGCAGGGCTGATACTTGGCTGATACAGTGCTGATACAGAGAGGGCTGATACAGGACTGATGAGGCTCCCAAGATGACTCCTATCACATACCAGACCTCTGGGCTAACTATCTCTCCTCTGTTCTTCTCTCAACTATCTCTCCTCTCATCTTTAATCTGTCTGTATCTCTCTGTTCTTCTCTCAACTATCTCTCCTCTCCTCTTTAATCTGTCTCTATCTCTCTGTTCTTCTCTCAACTATCTCTCCTCTCAACTTTAATCTGTCTCTATCTCTAAATTATTCTCTCAACTATCTCTCCTCTCATCTTTAATCTGTCTGTATCTCTCTGTTCTTCTCTCAACTATCCCTCCTCTCAGCTTTAATCTGTCTATATCTCTCTGTTCTTCTCTCAACTATCTCTCCTCTTATCTTTAATCCGTCTCTATCTCTCTGTTCTTCTCTCAACTATCTATCCTCTCCTCTTTAATCTGTCTCTATCTCTCTGTTCTTGTCTCAACTATCTCTCCTCTCAACTTTAATCTGTCTATCTCTCTGTTCTTCTCTCAACTATCTCTCCTCTCATCTGCAATCCTTCTCTATCTCTCTGTTCTTCTCTCAACTATCTCTCCTCTCATCTGTAATCCTTCTCTATCTCTCTGTTCTTCTCTCAACTATCTCTCCTCTCATCTTGAATCTGTCTCTATCTGTCACGGTTTCGGCCGAGGCTGCCTCTCTTCCTTGCTCGGGCAGGCTTCGGCGTTCGTCGTCTCCGGAATACTAGCTGCCACCGTTGCATGTTTCTATGTTCGTTTGCTTTTGTCTGATTGTTGTTACACCTGTTATCGTTTAGTGTAATTAGTGTCCTATAAGTTCTCGTTGTGTTTGTCTAGTGTTGTGTGTGATTGTTTTCACTGTCGTGCGTTTTGCTGGACGTATTACTGTTTGCTCGGTTGAGCTGTTCTCCATTGTGTTGGAGTGTTTTGTCGCACCTGTGTAGTGCGGCCGTTTAGTTTTCGCCTGCGTGCGGAGTTTCGCCTTCGGGCTAGTTTGTGCGTTTCTCTTGTGGATATTTCACTAAAGTCTTTGGACTGTACTTCTGCGTCCTGCGCCTGATTCCACCACCACACCCACCTACAGCATCACTGACAGAATCACACACCTGCTCGAATGGAATCAGCAGGAGCCGCAGCAGCACAGGCGACGCTGGAGGACAGGGTCCGCGAGCAGAATGACCAGATCCTGCGGATGGGGTCCGCCCTGCAGGAGGTGATCACCACCATCCGAGGCTGGGAGACCCGAGGGACACCTCCACCACCATCTTCCCTGCCCTCACCATCGGCAAGTCAGCCCATTCCCGCTCCGGAACCCAGAGGAGTTCGACTCTCGCTCCCGAGGGCCTACGATGGGACCGCTGCCGGGTGTCAGGGATTCCTTCTCCAGGTGGAGCTTTACCTGGCCACCGTGCACCCGGCCGCCCTCGGGACACGAGGCGTGTCCGCCCTGATCTCCTGCCTTTCCAGCAAGGCGTTGGAATGGGCCAACGCAGAGTGGAGGAGAATAGACGCTACCACCATCACGTACGACGAGTTCTCCCGCCGCTTCAGGGCGGTGTTTGACCATCCCCCGGAGGGGAAAGCGGCGGGGGAGCGTCTGTTCTGCCTCCGGCAGGGGAAGAGGAGTGCCCAGGAGTTCGCCTTGGAATTCTGTACTCTAGCGGCGGATGCAGGGTGGAATGAGCGGGCCCTCATCGATCACTACCGATGTAGTCTACGTGAGGACGTCCGTAGGGAGCTGGCCTGTAGGGACACCAGCCTCTCGTTCGACCAGTTGGTCGACATGTCCATCAGGCTGAATACCCTGCTAGCTACCCGCGGACGTCCCCGAGGGGGGTCCGTCCATTTCACCCTCCAGCGCCTCCGAGCCGTGCCCCATGGAGCTCGGGGGCGCTGGCGCTAGAGAGAGGAGGGGTCGGATTACGAGGGGGTCCATCTCCTGCACCAACTGTGGTCGGGGAGGACACACCGCGGCTAGGTGCTGGGGATGGCCTCCTAGGGGAGAAGACGACAGGTCCCGCACTGGGGAGTCCTTCCAGGTGAGTAGGCGCCCCACTCACCCAGAGCTCTCTGTTGCACACTTCTGTATACCTGTGCGTTTTCCACAGGTAGCACCTCATTCCCAGCATAAGGCGCTGGTAGATTCAGGCGCGGCTGGGAATTTTGTTGATAAGAAATTTTGTTTAGCCTTAGGGATTCCCCTTCTCCCTGTTGACGTCCCCTTCCCCGTTCATGCCCTAGATAGCCGTCCGTTGGGTGCGGGCTTGATCAGGGAGGTCACGGCGCCACTTAGGATGTGTGCGCAGGGGGTCATCAGGGAGATGATCCAGCTATTTCTGATCGACTCGCCTGCGTATCCGGTGGTGCTGGGCATGCCCTGGTTGAGTACCCATAACCCATCTATTTCGTGGCAGGAGAGGGCTCTGATGGAGTGGTCTGCCCAGTGTGTGGGTCGATGTTTAGGCGTTTCCGTAGGGGGCTACCTCGGTGGAGAGTCCAAACCAGGTGCCCGCATTGCACGTTCCCCCTGAGTATGGGGATTTGGCTATTGTGTTCAGTAAGTCGAGGGCGACGCAGTTGCCTCCCCAATAGGCAGGGAGATTGTGCGATAGACCTCCAGGCAGGAGCTGCGCTCCCACGGAGCCATGTGTATCCTCTGTCTCAGGAGGAGAAGAGAGCTATGGAGACTTACATAGACGAATCTCTGAGACAAGGATACATACGGCCCCTCCACTTCCCCTGCGTCCTCGAGTTTCTTTTTTGTGAAGAAAAAGGATGGTGGGTTACGCCCGTGCATTGATTACCGTGGTCTCAATCAGATCACGGTGAAGTACAGTTATCCACTCCCGCTGATTGCGACCATGACGGAGTCATTGCACGGGGCGCGTTTCTTCACTAAATTAGATCTCAGGAGCGCGTACAACTTGGTGCGCATTAGGGGGGGCGATGAATGGAAGACAGCCTTTAGTACCACCTCGGGCCATTACGAGTATCTTGTCATGCCATACGGGTTGATGAACGCTCCTTCAGTTTTCCAATCATTCGTGGATGAGATCTTCAGGGACATGCAGGGGCAGGGGGTGGTCGTGTACATAGAAGACATTCTCGTGTACTCGCCTACCCGAGTCGAGCATGTGGCCCTGGTGTGCCGAGTGTTGCGGAGGCTGTTGGAGCACGACCTGTATGTCAAGGCAGAGAAGTGTCTGTTTTTCCAGGAGTCGGTCTCCTTTTTGGGTTATCAGTTGTCTGCGTCAGGGGTGAAGATGGAGGTAGACCGGGTGTCAGCCGTGCGTAATTGGCAAACGCCAACCACTGTGAAGGAGGTGCAGCAGTTTTTGGGGTTTGCGAATTACTACCGGAGGTTTATCCGGGGTTTTGGACAGGTGGCAGCTCCCATAACGTTCTCTTTTGAAGGGGGGTCCGTGCGTCTGCAGTGGTCAGCCGAGGCGGACAGGGCGTTTGGGAGGCTGAAGGACCTGTTTACCTCGGCCCCGGTGCTGGCGCATCCGGATCCCTCTTTACCATTTCAGGTAGAGGTGGACGCGTCAGAGGCCGGGTATAGGAGCCGTGCTTGCAACGGTCCGGCGCGCCACCTAAACTCCGCCCCTGTGCTTTTTATTCCAAGAAGCTCAGTCCGGCGGAGCGAAACTATGACGTAGGGGACAGGGAGCTGTTAGCCGTGGTACAGGCCCTAAAGGTGTGGAGGCACTGGCTTGAGGGGGCTCAACACCCTTTCCTCATTTTGACGGACCACCGTAACATGGAGTACATCCGGGCAGCGAGGAGGCTGAACCCTCGCCAGGCGAGGTGGAATATGTTTTTGACCCGGTTCACATTTAAGATCACGTACATCCCTGGGTCACAGAACGGTAAGGCAGACGCACTGTCTCGGCGGTATGACACGGAGGAGAGGTCCGTGGAGCCCACTCCCATACTGCCGGAGTCTTGTCTGGTGGCACCGGTAGTGTTGGAGGTCGATGCTGAACTCGAGCGGGCGTTACGCACTGACCCTAGTCCACCTCAATGCCCGGAGGGTCGGAAGTACGTTCCGCTCGAGGTTCGGGATCGATTGATCTATTGGGCTCACACGTCACCCTCCTCTGGACACCCTGGTATCGGCCGGACAGTGCACTGTCTTAGTGCCAAGTACTGGTGGCCCACGTTGGCGAGGGATGTGAGGGTTTATGTTTCCTCCTGCTCGGTGTGCGCCCAGTGTAAGGCGCCTAGACATCTGCCTAGGGGTAAGTTACTACCCCTGCCCGTTCCACAACGACCATGGTCTCACCTCTCGGTGGATTTCCTCACTGACCTTCCTCTTTCACAGGGGAATACCACTATACTGGTCGTTGTGGACCGGTTTTCTAAGGCCTGTCGTTTGCTCCCTATGCCGGGCCTTCCTACTGCCCTGCAAACTGCCGAAGCACTATTCACCCATGTGTTCCGGCACTACGGGTACCCGAGGATATTGTGTCTGATCGAGGTCCCCAATTTACCTCCAGAGTCTGGAGAGCTTTTATGGAGCGGTTGGGGGTCTCGGTGAGCCTCACCTCGGGTTACCACCCGGAGAGTAATGGGCAGGTGGAACGTGTGAACCAGGATGTGGGTAGGTTTCTTAGAACATACTGCCAGGACCGGCCGGAGGAGTGGGCAAGGTCGTTCCCTGGGCCGAAATGGCCCAGAATTCCCCTACGCCATTCCTCCACTAACCTAACCCCTTTCCAATGTGTGTTAGGTTACCAGCCGGTTCTGGCACCTTGGCAGCAGAGCCAGATCGAGGCTCCTGCGGTGGATGAGTGGGTGCGGCGCTCTGAGGAGACATGGAACGCTGCACACGTCCACCTGCAGCGGGCCCTCCGTCGTCATAAGGCGAGCGCCGATCTCCACCGCAGTGAGGGACCGGTGTACGCACCTGGTGATCGAGTCTGGCTCTCTACCAGAAACCTGCCCCTCCGCCTGCCCTGTCGGAAACTGGGTCGGCGGTTTGTAGGGCCATTTAAAGTCCTGAGAAGATTGAACGAGGTGTGTTACAAATTACAACTACCTGTTGAGTATAAAAGTATTAACCCCTCGTTCCATGTGTCTCTTCTCAGGCCGGGTGGTAGCTGGCCCACTCCAAGAAAGTGAGATCAGGGAGACTCCTCCGCCCCCATTGGACATCGAGGGGGCACCGGCGTACTCCGTGCGGTCCATCTTGGATTCGAGACGTCGGATGGGGGTCTCCAATATCTAGTGGAGTGGGAGGGGTACGGCCCGGAGGAACGGTGCTGGGTGCCGAGGAGAGACATTTTGGACCCGTCTCTCCTGACGGAATTCCATCGTGGGCACCCGACGCACCCTGCTCCGCGTCCTCCTGGTCGTCCCCGAGGCCGGAGTCGGCGCACGTCTGGAGCCGCGCGTCAAGGGGGGGGTACTGTCACGGTTTCGGCCGAGGCTGCCTCTCTTCCTTGCTCGGGCAGGCTTCGGCGTTCGTCGTCTCCCGGAATACTAGCTGCCACCGTTGCATGTTTCTATGTTCGTTTGCTTTTGTCTGATTGTTGTTACACCTGTTATCGTTTAGTGTAATTAGTGTCCTATAAGTTCTCGTTGTGTTTGTCTAGTGTTGTGTGTGATTGTTTTCACTGTCGTGCGTTTTGCTGGACGTATTACTGTTTGCTCGGTTGAGCTGTTCTCCATTGTGTTGGAGTGTTTTGTCGCACCTGTGTAGTGCGCCCGTTTTGTTTTCGCCTGCGTGCGGAGTTTCGCCTTCGGGCTAGTTTGTGCGTTTCTCTTGTGGATATTTCACTAAAGTCTTTGGACTGTACTTCTGCGTCCTGCGCCTGATTCCACCACCACACCCACCTACAGCATCACTGACACTATCTCTCTGTTCTTCTCTCAACTATCTCTCCTCTCATCTTTAATCTGTCTCTATCTCTCAACTATCTCTCCTCTAAACTTTAATCTGTCTCTATCTCTAAATTATTCTCTCATCTATCTCTCCTCTCATCTTTAATCTGTATATCTCTCTGCTCTTCTTTCAACTATCTCTCCTCTCATCTTTAATCTGTCTGTATCTCTCTGTTCTTCTCTCAACTATCTCTCCTCTCAGCTTTAATATGTCTGTATCTCTCTGTTCTTCTCTCAACTATCTCTCCTCTCAACTTTAATCTGTCTCTATCTCTGTTCTTCTCTCAACTATCTCTCCTCTCAGCTTTAATCTGTCTCTATCTCTCTGTTCTTCTCTCAACTATCTCTCCTCTAATCTTTAATCTGTCTCTATCTCTCTGTCCTTGTCTCAACTATCTCTCCTCTCCTCTTTAATCTGTCTCTCTCTCTGTTCTTCTTTCAACTATCTCTCCTCTCATCTGCAATCCTTCTCTATCTCTCTGTTCTTCTCTCAACTATCTCTCCTCTCATCTTGAATCTGTCTCTATCGCTCTGTTCGTCTCTCAACTATCTCTCCTCTCATCTATAATCCTCACCTATCTCTCTGTTCTTCTCTCAACTATCTCTCCTCTCATCTTGAATCTGTCTCTATCTCTCTGTTCTTCTCTCAACTATCTCTCCTCTCATCTTTAATCTGTCTCTATCTCTCTGTTCTTCTCTCAACTATCTCTCCTCTAAACTTTAATCTGTCTCTATCTCTAAATTCTTCTCTCATCTATCTCTCCTCTCATCTTTAATCTCTGTATCTCTCTGTTCTTCTCTCAACTATCTCTTCTCTCAGCTTTAATCTGTATATCTCTCTGTTCTTCTCTCAACTATCTCTCCTCTCAGCTTTAATCTGTCTCTATCTCTCTGTTCTTCTCTCAACTATCTCTCCTCTCAACTTTAATCTGTCTCTATCTCTCTGTTCTTCTCTCAACTCTCTATCCTCTCATCTTTAATCTGTCTGTATCTCTCTGTTCTTCTCTCAACTATCTCTCCTCTCAACTTTAATCTGTCTCTATCTCTGTTCTTCTCTCAACTATCTCTCCTCTCAGCTTTAATCTGTCTCTATCTCTCTGTTCTTCTCTCAATTATCTCTCTTCTCATCTTTAATCTGTCTCTATCTCTCTGTTCTTCTCTCAACTATCTCTCCTCTCAACTTTAATCTGTCTCTATCTCTATGTTCTTCTCTCAACTATCTCTCCTCTAATCTTTAATATGTCTGTATCTCTCTGTTATTCTCTCAACTATCTCTCCTCTCAACCTTAATCTGTCTCTATCTCTCTGTTCTTCTCTCAACTATCTCTCCTCTCAACTTTAATCTGTCTGTATCTCTGTTCTTCTCTCAACTATCTCTCCTCTCATCTTTAATCTGTCTCTATCTCTGTTCTTCTCTCAACTATCTCTCCTCTCAGCTTTAATCTGTCTCTATCTCTGTTCTTCGCTCAACTATCTCTCCTCTTAGCTTTAATCTGTCTCTATCTCTCTGTTCTTGTCTCAACTATCTCTCCTCTCAGCTTTAATCTGTCTTAATCTGTCTGACTCTGCTTAATCAATAAGTCATTCTGATACTTAAAATACTGCACATGTGTTTGTGTTGAGGCCTGTTCTGTGATGGTGGTGTCATAACTGACTCCTAGGTTGTGTCCTATTGTTTTTCATCAGAGTCTTTTCATAGTTTTAGTTGAGGTGGTTTTATGTGCGAGGGGGTTAGGGTGTATAGCGCAGCGGTAATCAGTCTGGTAATTACGAGGCTCGGTAGGGTGCCGTGTGTGTGTGTGTCATGGTGCTGGGTGTGGTTGTGGTTGTGTCGTGTCAGGGGAATAGGGTGGTGTGTGTTGTGCATTAGGGATGTCAGGATAGCTGACCCTCACAGCGTGGTGGAGGAAACGCTTGTGGAGAGGTGGCCCACACACACACACACACACAGACAGACAGACAGAGACACACACACACAGACAGACAGACAGAGACACACACACACAGACAGACAGAGACACACACATACAGACAGACAGACAGAGACACACACACACAGGCCAAAGCATTACATCGCTACTCGGAGCCAGAGCTCCACAGGCTCTAGCCAGCACCCTCCCTCACAGCCCTGATCTCAATCCAGCCCTGCACCACTCGCTCAGCAGCAGCTGACATCGTTGTACAAGCGTGCACACACACATGCACACACAAATACACACCTACTGAAAGATTTTGTGTGTGTGTGTGTGTTTGTCGAAACACAGTATTCTATTCCTAAAAGTCTATTTTTTTAGATGGTTTGATATCTTTGTTTGTTTGATGAAAGACTTTCACTCTCCATTTCTGTGGACAGGAAGTCAAAACAAGCCCTTATCAAGTTCTACACAATGTCTCCCTGTGTGCCAACCACGGGACATAAGTCAAAAATGTGAGCGGGTTCCAATTTCGAAGTGGTGTTCTCCGCCGTGGGTTAGTATCAGTTTAATGTAAAGCTGTTAACACCCTGTCCTTTCCCTCTGACGGTCAGTAGGTTTTGAATAGACAGACAGATTTAAAAAGGTCTGCTTCTTCTGTGCTGCAGCTCGTGTATAAAAATGTGTTATTTATTATCTGGGTAATTATCTATTGTTTACATTGTTACTAGGGACAATAAATGTGTCACTAAGCGTCAGGCTTGGTGCTGAGTTTCTTATGAGGTAAACAATACTATATGTTCCTACACTGTAGCTCTGTTGGCTATGGACCTGGCACTGGATGGACCCATGACATCATCCTTGGCACGCTCTAAATGTACTCCTTTTTACTTGAGGAGGGAAAAAAGAGAGCTTCTCTTAAAGAAACATTTCATAATATGCACCGAGACCAGCTATCCTGACGCAAGAGTTGCAGTTTGAGCCAGTGGATTTTTTCACCTGAACTCTTCATCATCACAGTTTTAGTTTTATGATCCTACTAAACTTGTATATTGTTTTAAAACTCTACCAAACTATAGTTTTATTTAAACACTGAAATACTTATTGTACTGAATTCTGCAAAATACATAAAATACTGTATGTAGGTCAGAAATACCAAGTGTACGTGTCACGATCGTTGACACATGATGAAGCGGACCAAGGCGCAGCGTTGAAGGTGAACATATTATTTATTTAGAATGATCACACGATCAAAACAACAACGATAACGTGACGTCTACGGTATAACACAAACCAAATCAGAACAAGATCCCACAAAGAATAGCTGAAAACAGCCTACCTAAGTATGGCTCCCAATCAGAGACAACGAGCAACAGCTGCCTCTGATTGGGAACCACCCTGACCAACATAGATCTATATGATCTAGAACAAAACCCAAAACATAGAAAACACAACATAGAAGCTACCCCGTGAAACTAAATATAGAAAATCCACACCCTGGCTCAACATTTCAGAGTCCCCAGAGCCAGGGCGTGACAGTACCCCCCCCCCCCCCAAAGGAGCGGACTCCGACCGCGCCAACAGAACACCACAGGGGAGGGACCGGGTGGGCACTCCGCCTTGGCGGCGGATCCGGCTCTGGGCATGGTCCCCACTCCCTCTCTAACCCCCCACAGTACCCCTGGTCCGGTCTGGCCCTGCTGGCCGGAGCTGGACTGAACACTGGTGGAGCGGATTGCTCTAGCTCCGACGTGAAGCATCTGACCGGTGCCGGACCAGCCACCGGTGGAACAGGCACAGGCCGTGCCGGACTGACGACGCACACCACTGGCTTGGTGTGGGGAGCAGGAGCGGGCCGAGCCGGGCTGTCGAAGCGCACCCCTGACTTGGTGCGGGGAGCAGGAACAGGCCGGACCGTACTGGGAACACACACCACTGGCCCTACGTGGGGATCAGGAACAGGCCGGACCGGACTGGCAACACACGCCAGTACCTCTCGCCGTGCCTCTACAACCTCCTTCCCCCTGGTGACCAGTGACTCCCGTAACCTGGCGTCCTCCTGCTGCCCCGTCGTCCACGGCGTTAGCCCCCCCCTAAAAAATTTATGGGCTTCACTCCTACCCGTGGCCAAGGCCTCCATCCCTCTTGCCAGACTCGCACTCATCTCCTCCCACGTCCATCCTCTCTCCTCGTCACGCTGCTTGATCCAGTCAAGGTGGGATCTTCTGTCATGATCGACCAAGGCGCAGCGTTGAAGGTGAACATATTATTTATTTAGAATGATCACACGATCAAAACAACAACGATAACGTGACGTCTACGGTATAACACAAACCAAATCAGAACAAGATCCCACAAAGAATAGCTGAAAACAGCCTACCTAAGTATGGCTCCCAATCAGAGACAACGAGCAACAGCTGCCTCTGATTGGGAACCACCCTGACCAACATAGATCTATATGATCTAGAACAAAACCCAAAACATAGAAAACACAACATAGAAGCTACCCCGTGAAACTAAGCATAGAAAATCCACACCCTGGCTCAACATTTCAGAGTCCCCAGAGCCAGGGCGTGACAGTACGACAGAGTCATATTTACAGAGTTGTTCAATGAGGTCAAGAAAGAAGAGCCAATTTCCACCTTCACTCCTTGTTGAGTGATTAACTGTGTGAAGTCATTTGTAACTACTTACACCATTAAATGGTAAGAGAGTGGGAGAGCGAGAGAGAGAGAGAGAGAGAGAGTTACAACACTGTATACAGTGGGGAAAAAAAGTATTTAGTCAGCCACCAATTGTGCAAGTTCTCCCACTTAAAAAGATGAGAGAGGCCTGTAATTTTCATCATATGTACACGTCAACTATGACAGACAAATTGAGAAAAAGAAATCCAGAAAATCACATTGTAGGATTTTTAATGAATTTATTTTCAAATTATGGTGGAAAATAAGTATTTGGTCACCTACAAACAAGCAAGATTTCTGGCTCTCACAGACCTGTAACTTCTTCTTTAAGAGGCTCCTCTGTCCTCCACTCGTTACCTGTATTAATGGCACCTGTTTGAACTTGTTATCAGTATAAAAGACACCTGTCCACAACCTCAAACAGTCACACTCCAAACTCCACTATGGCCAAGACCAAAGAGCTGTCAAAGGACACCAGAAACAAAATTGTAGACCTGCACCAGGCTGGGAAGACTGAATCTGCAATAGGTAAGCAGCTTGGTTTGAAGAAATCAACTGTGGGAGCAATTATTAGGAAATGGAAGACATACAAGACCACTGATAATCTCCCTCGATCTGGGGCTCCACGCAAGATCTCACCCCGTGGGGTCAAAATGATCACAAGAACGGTGAGCAAAAATCCCAGAACCACACGGGGGTCCTAGTGAATGACCTGCAGAAGCTGGGACCAAAGTAACAAAGCCTACCATCAGTAACACACTACGCTGCCAGGGACTCAAATCCTGCAGTGCTAGACGTGTCCCCCTGCTTAAGCCAGTACATGTCCAGGCCCGTCTGAAGTTTGCTAGAGTGCATTTGGATGATCCAGAAGAGGATTGGGAGAATGTCATATGGTCAGATGAAACCAAAATAGAACTTTTTGGTAAAAACTCAACTTGTCGTGTTTGGAGGACAAAGAATGCTGAGTTGCATCCAAAGAACACCATACATACTGTGAAGCATGGGGGTGGAAACATCATGCTTTGGGGCTGTTTTTCTGCAAAGGGACCAGGACGACTGATCCGTGTAAAGGAAAGAATGAATGGGGCCATGTATCATGAGATTTTGAGTGAAAACCTCCTTCCATCAGCAAGGGCATTGAAGATGAAACGTGGCTGGGTCTTTCAGCATGACAATGATCCCAAACACACCGCCCGGGCAACGAAGGAGTGGCTTCGTAAGAAGCATTTCAAGGTCCTGGAGTGGCCTAGCCAGTCTTCAGATCTCAACCCCATAGAAAATCTTTGGAGGGAGTTGAAAATCCGTGTTGCACAGCGACAGCCCCAAAACATCACTGCTCTAGAGGAGATCTGCATGGAGGAATGGGCCAAAATACCAGCAACAGTGTGTGAAAACCTTGTGAAGACTTACATAAAACGTTTGACCTGTGTCATTGCCAACAAAGGGTATATAACAAAGTATTGAGAAACTTTTGTTATTGACCAAATACTTATTTTCCACCATAATTTGCAAATAAATTCATTAAAAATCCTACAATGTGATTTTCTGGATTTTTTTTCTTCTCATTTTGTCTGTCATAGTTGACGTGTACCTATGATGAAAATTACAGGGCTCTCTCATCTTTTTAAGTGGGAGAACATGCACAATTGGTGGCTGACTAAATACTTTTTTCCCCCACTGTATATACATAATATGACATTTGAAATGTCTTTATTCTTTTGGAACTTCTGAGTGTAATGTTTACTGTTAATATTTATTGTTTATTTCACTTTTGTTTACTATCTACTTCACTTGCTTTGGCAATGTTAACATACGTTTTCCATGCCAATAAAGCCCTTAAATTGAATTGAGAGAGAGAGAGAGAGACAGACAGACAGACAGACAGACAGACAGACAGACAGAGCGACAGACAGAGCGACAGAGCACCTCTGGCTAGACCGTGGGTTGTGTTGTAGAAGACTATGAGCAGCAGACAATAGGAGTGTAGAATCTATCTCCAGGTTTTGAAAGCAACATCTGTATGAATGGTGGCATTGTCAGGGGGTGATGTCATTGGAGAGAGCGGGACAGTGAGCCAAGGACACAGCTGAATGTGAACTCTGTTGCTGCAGCCGTTCTGCCCCAACTGACTGACTGCTAGTGTGTAGGGTTAAACTGTGGCTGTGTGTGAGCGAGCGAGCGTGTGTGTGTGTGTCGTGAGCGTGCATTTGCATGTGTATGTGCACGCACGTGTGCTTGTGTGTGTTGAGACAAACAGTGCCTATTGCAGTGTGTGTATGTAAGGGGTTAAAGTCAGGCATAACAGAGGAGAAGAAACAGGGATACAGAGAAATGTAGAGGAAAACTACTATCCTTCTGCATATTGTCAAACTTCAGTATTTCTCCACAGACAGTATCTCAGGAAATGTGTGATTGGTGAAGGTGTACAGTGGAGGGTTAGAACACTAACAGTGTCTGCCAGCTTATCTGTGGTGAGGCCTGACAAGGAAGGGAGAGATAGAGAGAGAGAGGGAGGGAGTTAGAGAGGTGGGTTTCTCCCTCCACTATGGTGCCGACACCAGGGGCCTAAGAGCAGGGTTATGACCCACCCACAACCATGGACTACAGTCATATTCTCAAGCGTAGGAATATGGCTCAAAACACCTATTTTCTACTCGTGAGTTACACTCTGTGTGCATGCCTGTGTGTGTTGTTCACACGTGAGCATGTGTGTGTGGGAGAGGGACTCGGTAGGGCGGAGGGCAGGGGTGGAGCAGAGCAGTGTGTCTGCTGTGTTTGTCTTTGGGTGACTGCGTGTTGTTTTAGCTGTGCTGATGGAAGGCTGTTGGGAGCCGTGTGTGTGAAGGCATTCAGGGTACGGTTCAGGGCCTGTGAATGGGACAGGACTAGCCTCCAGGACTCCCTCCCCTCCGGCAGGGCTAGGCCAGGGTAAACCAGCCAGCCAGCCACCACCAGATGGGTGGATGGCTAACACTTTATGTGACCTCTCTGACCAGTTCCTTATCTACAGTATTCTAAGTACAACTCCTCAACAACAACTCTGTGAAAACATCAATGTCAACCACATCCCATCCTGTTAACATTTCTTACATAGTGTCATAGAAACACTTATTAGTACAGACTTCCTATTTCCCATGAGATTCACTGCCTGTTAACGTGTTGTCATTTTCTGGCCTCAGTAACATCACTTCCTCATGGCTGTGGGTGTCAGTTAAGTCACCTCCCTCTCTCCACTCTGTCAGGTTTGGTTCCCAATGTTAGCATAAACGCTAAAGAAAAATGTTGCATGTGACATGTTAGTTAATAATGACAAGAGAAACACATTCTGAAGGAAAACACAATTAGAAGTCAATTACAGTGGTTAGCCAACCAGAGGCAGACAGACAGGGTGGACTTCTCGTATTATCATAACCACATGCCACCAGCCCAATTCACCGTTCACCAGATCACCCAGTTGACCATTCTGTTTCAGCCGTGGTAAAAACACCAACACAGCTAGGGAAAGTGATCTGTTATTCTAGCGACCTGTGGAACTACACTGAACAGAAATATAAACGCAACATGTAAAGTGTTGGTCCCATGTTTCTCATGTTCCCCTACTGTTTTTAAAGGGATCTGTGGCCAACAGATGCATATCTGTATTCCCAGTCATGTGATATCCATAGATTAGGGCCTGATGAATTAAAATTGACTGATTTCCTTATATAAACTGTAACTCAGTAAAATCTTTGAAATTGTTGCATGTTGCATTTATATTTTTGTTCAGTATATGTCTGATAAACAGAAACTATTAATTAATAACAGAGTCTATTAATACAAACTGTCAAATAAATATTTAAAATCATGATTCAGATCAATCATTTTGGAAGCACAGCTTTCCGCGTTCATTCTTCTGTCTGTCTGAAATAGCTGCAGCATGATGCCTTTTGTTTCAGTTTGCCTCTAAGATTAGATTAGCCCAGGCACTTTGTCCCTGACTGTGCTCGTGTGACCATACGTTAGTCTCTCTCTCTCTCTCTCTCTCTCTCTCTCTCTCTCTCTCTCTCTCTCTCTCTCTCACCCCTCTCTCTCTCACCCCCCTCTCTCTCACCCCCCTCTCTCTCACCCCCCTCTCTCTCACCCCCCTCTCTCTCTGCCTCTCTCTTTGTCTGTCTCTTTCTCTCTCCCCAGAGGCTGATAGTGGCGTAGGGGTTTGTAGTGATAACCCTGTTGGTTGGTCCACAGAGCCCTGCTTTACAAGAGGAACCAGTGGGGATAGAGAGTCTGGATGCAGAGAGGCCAATCCATTAGACTGACAGGGAGGAGAGAGAGAGAGAGTAGAGAGTAGAGCGATACAGAGAGAAAGAGGCAGAGGGAGAGAGAGAGGCTGACAAGTGTATGTGTGTGTGAGTGACTGTGAGTGGGTGTGGGTGCGTGTGTGTGTTGGTGGGTGTGTGTGTAGGGTTATGGGTGGGTGGGTGGGTGGGGGTGGGTTGGTGGGTGTGTGTGGGTATGGGTGGGTGGGTGGGTGGGTGGGTGTGTGTGTGTGGAGCCTCCTCTGTGGGTGGGGGTGTGCATCTCACAGGGAGGCTGTGCTCGGCTCGGCCCAGAACCACAAATCCCAGTGGAGGAAGGGAAGAAAGGAGAGACTCTAGCTACAGAGAGACTCCAGTACAGAAGTACAGAGAGACTACAGTACAGAGAGACTACAGTACAGAGAGACTACAGTACAGAGAGACTACAGTACAGAGAGACTCCAGTACAGAGAGACTCCAGTACAGAGAGACTACAGTACAGAGAGACTCCAGTACAGAGAGACTACAGTACAGAGAGACTACAGTACAGTACAGAGAGACCACAGTACAGGTACAGAGAGACTACAGTACAGAGAGACTACAGTACAGGTACAGAGAGACTACAGTACAGAGAGACTCTCACTACTTTCCGTCAGGCTGTCTGCCTCCTGTAGTCCCAGAAGAAATCAGTTTAACAGTCCCCAGCTCTTGGCCAGAGAGGGGGTACATGAGAGGTGGAGGGGAGGAGAGGGGGAGAGGTTGCTGCCTCTCTGTGGCATGTGGGAAATGTAATAAAAGTGAGCTAATGGGGGGTGTGGTGGAGTTTGGGGGCACTTGGAGGAGTGGATAGTGGGTATGGAGGGCAGGCAATGGTGGGTAGAGGTGGTAGAGGTGGTGGTGGAGGTTGAGGAGGTGTTGGGGAGGGGTGGTGGAGGTTGAGGAGGTGTTGGGGGAGGGGTGGTGGAGGATGAGGAGGTGTTGGGGGGAGGGGGGGGGAGGATGAGGAGGTGTTGGGGGAGGGGTGGTGGAGGATGAGGAGGTATTGGGGGAATGGTGGTTGAGGTTGAGGAGGTGTTGGGGGAGGGGTGGTGGAGGTTGAGGAGGTGTTGGGAGGAGGGGTGGTGGAGGTTAAGGAGGTGTTGGGGAGGGGTGGGGAGGATGAGGAGGTGTTGGGGGAGGGGTGGTGGAGGATGAGGAGGTGTTGGGGGAGGGGTGGTGGATGTTGAGGAGGTGTTGGGGGGAGGGGTGGGGAGGCTGAGGAGGTGTTGGGGGGAGGGGTGGTAGAGGTTGAGGAGGTGTTGGGGGAGGGGTGGTGGAGGATGAGGAGGTGTTGGGGGAGGGGTGGTGGAGGATGAGGAGGTGTTGGGGGGATTAGACCCTCTTATTAGACCCACAGGGGCTTGCTGGCACTCTCTCTCCCTCCATTCTATAGCTGCCGCAGATGGGGAACCCATGCCGTGGTTTTTAGGGGCTGGGGGGAGGAGAGGAGAGGAGAGGAGAGGAGAGGAGAGGAGAGGAGAGGAGAGGAGAGGAGAGGAGATGGGGAGGAGGAGTTAGAAGGGTCTGGGCCCACAAAGACTATTGCCAGGAAAGTTAAGGCTTTAGATTTATAACCTAATTATAAATCCTGTTAGCAGAAGGTACTGTACAGTACAGAGTAAACACACTAGCTGGCTGAACATGCCTGACGAGAAGAGACTGACATGACGCAGGTATTGAAACAAACAAGTGGTTTAATATCACTGTTCACTCTCTTCTCCATACATAGAGGAGGCATGTGTCCCAAATGGCACCCTATTCCATATATCGTGCACTATATTTGACAAGAAGTAGTGCACTATATAGGGAATAGGGTGCCATTTGAGAGGTCTATCCATTTAAAGCCCAGGATAATATTTATTTCCCACTTTAAAAGTGACTCCACATACAGTCCTGGTTAGGTTAGGTTCAATGTTCTGTAACTCCACATACAGTCCTGGTTAGGTTAGGTTCAATGTTCTGTAACTCCACATACAGTCCTGGTTAGGTTAGGTTCAATGTTCTGTAACTCCACATACAGGCCTGGTTAGGTTAGGTTCAATGTTCTGTAACTCCATATACAGTCCTGGTTAGGTTAGGTTCAATGTTCTGTAACTCCACATACAGTCCTGGTTAGGTTAGGTTCAATGTTCTGTAACTCCACATACAGGCCTGGTTAGGTTAGGTTCAATGTTCTGTAACTCCACATACAGTCCTGGTTAGGTTAGGTTCAATGTTCTGTAACTCCACATACAGTCCTGGTTAGGTTAGGTTCAATGTTCTGTAACTCCACATACAGGCCTGGTTAGGTTAGGTTCAATGTTCTGTAACTCCACATACAGTCCTAGTTAGGTTCAATGTTCCATAACTCCACATACAGTCCTGGTTAGGTTAGGTTCAATGTTTTGTAACTCCACATACAGGCCTGGTTAGGTTAGGTTCAGTGTTCTGTAACTCCACATACAGTCCTGGTTAGGTTAGGTTAAATGTTCTGTAACTCCACATACAGTCCTGGTTAGGTTAGGTTCAATGTTCTGTAACTCCACATACAGTCCTGGTTAGGTTAGGTTCAATGTTCTGTAACTCCACATACAGTCCTGGTTAGGTTAGGTTCAATGTTCTGTAACTCCACATACAGTCCTGGTTAGGTTAGGTTCAATGTTCCATAACTCCACATACAGTCCTGGTTAGGTTAGGTTCAATGTTCTGTAACTCCACATACAGGCCTGGTTAGGTTAGGTTCAATGTTCTGTAACTCCACATACAGTCCTGGTTAGGTTAGGTTCAATGTTCTGTAACTCCACATACAGGCCTGGTTAGGTTAGGTTCAGTGTTCTGTAACTCCACATACAGGCCTGGTCAGGTTAGGTTCAATGTTCTGTAACTCCACATACAGTCCTGGTTAGGTTAGGTTCAATGTTCTGTAACTCCACATACAGTCCTGGTTAGGTAAGGTTCAATGTTCTGTAACTCCACATACAGTCCTGGTTAGGTTAGGTTCAATGTTCTGTAACTCCACATACAGTCCTGGTTAGGTTAGGTTCAATGTTCTGTAACTCCACATACAGTCCTGGTTAGGTTAGGTTCAGTGTTCTGTAACTCCACATACAGTCCTGGTTAGGTTAGGTTCAATGTTCTGTAACTCCACATACAGTCCTGGTTAGGTTAGGTTCAATGTTCTGTAACTCCACGTACAGTTCTGGTTAGGTTAGGTTCAATGTTCCGTAACTCCACATACAGTCCTGGTTAGGTTAGGTTCAATGTTCCATAACTCCACATACAGTCCTGGTTAGGTTCAATGTTCCATAACTCCACATACAGTCCTTGTCACGCCCTGACTCAGGGGACTCTTATATGTTGAGTCAGGGTGTGGTGTTCTATGTTGTGTTTATCTATGTGTATGTTCTAGGTTTTGTAGTTCTATGTTTGGCCGGGTGTGTTTCCCAATCAGAGGCAGCTATCGCTCGTTATCTCTGATTGGGAGCATACTTAGGCAGCCTATTGGCAACTATGGGTTGTGGGATCTTGTTCCGTGTTGGAGGCTTGTATTGTTTGTTAGCCTTAGGACGTCATGTTTCGTTTGTTTATTGTTTTGTCGTGTGTTTATCAGTTGAATAAACATGTACGCATATCACGCTGCGCCTTGGTCTGACCCGTCCTTGAACGTCCGTGACAGACGATCCCACCAAACACGGACCAAGCAGCGTGCCCAGGAGCAAACACCCTGGACACAGGTGGGGAAGATGTGGTCTTGGGAGGAGATATTTGCGGGGAAAGGACCATGGGCGAAGGTAGATGCCCAGGCAGGAGAGGAGCAACGGCAACACAGAGGACGCCGGTTGAGGAGGAAGCCCGAGAAGCAGCCCCAAGAAAATGCTGGGGGGGGGGCACACGGGGTGGTTGGCGGAGCCTAGTTTTAGAGCAGAGCCAACTCCCCGTACTCAAGCGAGGAAGCGTGTGACTGGGCAGGCTCTGTGTTATGCGGAGCTACGTACTATGTCCCCAGTGCGCCGGCACAGTCCTGTACGTCCTGTGCTAGCACCACGCACGTGCCGTGCGAAGATGGGCATCCAGCCAGGACGGGGTGTGCTGGCTCAACGCTCCTGGTCTCCAGTACGCCTCCTTTACATAACAGGGTAGGGGCCGGGTGGGCATTCCGGAGCTAGAGCAGTCCGTTCCACCGGTGCCCAGTCCAGCTCCGGTCAGCGGCTCCACTCCGGAGCCAGAGTAGTCCGCTCCACCGGTGCCCAATCCAGCTCCGGTCAGCGGTTCCACGCCGGAGACAGGGCAGTCCGCTCCACCGGTGCCTAGTCCAGCTCCGGTCAGCGGCTCCACTCCGGAGCCAGAGCAGTCCGCTCCACCGGGGTCCAGTCCAGCTCCGGTCAGCTGCTCCACTCCGGAGCCAGAGCAGTCCGCTCCACCGGTGCCTAGTCCAGCTCCGGTCAGCGGCTCCACTCCGGAGCCAGAGCAGTCCGCTCCACCGGTGCCCACTCCAGCTCCGGTCAGCGGCTCCAGTCCGGAGCCAGAGCAGCCCGCTCCACCGGTGCCCAGTCCAGCTCCGGTCAGCGGCTCCAGTCCAGACCCAGACGTCAGCCCCTCTCCAAGTTCGGTGTCTCCCACACCAGGGTCCAGACAGGGCTTGGTACTTTGTGGGATGAAGGAGAGGGGAAGCAGCGCGCCGAGGTCCAGACCAGACCAGGGGCGCAACAGGGAGGCGGAGAGTATGTGGTCGTCACGCCCGGAGCCGGATCCGCCTCCGAGGTGGAATGCCCACCCGGCCCCTACCCTGTTATGTAAAAGGTTGTGCGGTCGAGTCCGCACCTTTGGGGGGTACTGTCACGCCCTGACTCAGGGGACTCTTATATGTTGAGTCAGGGTGTGGTGTTCTATGTTGTGTTTTCTATGTGTATGTTCTAGGTTTTGTAGTTCTATGTTTGGCCGGGTGTGGTTCCCAATCAGAGGTAGCTGTCGCTCGTTGTCTCTGATTGGGAGCATACTTAGGCAGCCTATTGACAATTATGGGTTGTGGGATCTTGTTCCGTGTTGGAGGCTTGTATTGTTTGTTAGCCTTAGGACGTCACGTTTCGTTTGTTTATTGTTTTGTCGTGTGTTTATCAGTTGAATAAACATGTACGCATATCACGCTGCGCCTTGGTCTGACCCGTCCTTGAACGTCCGTGACAGACGATCCCACCAAACACGGACCAAGCAGCGTGCCCAGGAGCAAACACCCTGGACACAGGTGGGGAAGATGTGGTCTTGGGAGGAGATATTTGCGGGGAAAGGACCATGGGCGAAGGTAGATGCCCAGGCAGGAGAGGAGCAACGGCAACACAGAGGACGCCGGTCGAGGAGGAAGCCCGAGACGCAGCCCCAAGAAAATGCTGGGGGGGGGGGCACACGGGGTGGTTGGCGGAGCCTAGTTTTAGAGCAGAGCCAACTCCCCGTACTCAAGCGAGGAAGCGTGTGACTGGGCAGGCTCTGTGTTATGCGGAGCTACGTACTATGTCCCCAGTGCGCCGGCACAGTCCTGTACGTCCTGTGCTAGCACCACGCACGTGCCGTGCGAAGATGGGCATCCAGCCAGGACGGGGTGTGCCGGCTCAACGCTCCTGGTCTCCAGTACGCCTCCTTTACATAACAGGGTAGGGGCCGGGTGGGCATTCCGGAGCTAGAGCAGTCCGTTCCACCGGTGCCCAGTCCAGCTCCGGTCAGCGGCTCCACTCCGGAGCCAGAGCATTCCGCTCCACCGGTGCCCAGTCCAGCTCCGGTCAGCGGCTCCACTCCGGAGCCAGAGCATTCCGCTCCACCGGTGCCCAGTCCAGCTCCGGTCAGCGGCTCCAGTCCGGAGCCAGAGTAGTCCGCTCCACCGGGGTCCAGTCCAGCTCCGGTCAGCTGCTCCACTCCGGAGCCAGAGCAGTCCGCTCCACCGGTGCCTAGTCCAGCTCCGGTCAGCGGCTCCACTCCGGAGCCAGAGCAGTCCGCTCCACCGGTGCCCACTCCAGCTCCGGTCAGCGGCTCCAGTCCGGAGCCAGAGCAGCCCGCTCCACCGGTGCCCAGTCCAGCTCCGGTCAGTGGCTCCAGTCCAGACCCAGACGTCAGCCCCTCTCCAAGTTCGGTGTCTCCCACACCAGGGTCCAGACAGGGCTTGGTACCTTGTGGGATGAAGGAGAGGGGAAGCAGCGCGCCGAGGTCCAGACCAGACCAGGGGCGCAACAGGGAGGCGGAGAGTATGTGGTCGTCACGCCCGGAGCCGGATCCGCCTCCGAGGTGGAATGCCCACCCGGCCCCTACCCTGTTATGTAAAGGTTGTGCGGTCGGAGTCCGCACCTTTGGGGGGTACTGTCACGCCCTGACTCAGGGGACTCTTATATGTTGAGTCAGGGTGTGGTGTTCTATGTTGTGTTTTCTATGTGTATGTTCTAGGTTTTGTAGTTCTATGTTTGGCCGGGTGTGGTTCCCAATCAGAGGCAGCTGTCGCTCGTTGTCTCTGATTGGGAGCATACTTAGGCAGCCTATTGGCAATTATGGGTTGTGGGATCTTGTTCCGTGTTGGAGGCTTGTATTGTTTGTTAGCCTTAGGACGTCACGTTTCGTTTGTTTATTGTTTTGTTGTGTGTTTATCAGTTGAATAAACATGTACGCATATCACGCTGCGCCTTGGTCTGACCCGTCCTTGAACGAACGTGACAGTCCTCGTTAGGTTAGGTTAAATTTTCCCTAACTAGTGATGACTCCAAAGGGCCTCAGGTCCCCAGATAGCCCTCTGCTCCACTCTTAAGGGGAATGAAAGTGTTTCACCCTGACCCGATAGGGTTTGATTGACTCATCCCGGCCCAGGCGCGATCTCTTCCCTTTGCACCTGATTCCCGCTCGTCCCTGTTCTAACCCCGCTCTCGCGTTCTCCTCTCAGGGTTAATAGTGATGAAGTCATCTGGCCAGTCCAGGGAGGGAACAGGGAAAACCTGAGTGGCTGTTCAGGAAGGTGGCCAGAGCACTCACACAGACATCAGTCACACCGGGCCGACTGGGCGGGTGTCAAAGAGGAAGACAGCATTAATAAATATCATTAATGAAACCACATTAATGAGAGGAAGGGGTGATGGGTGATACAGAAGCCCAGGAGGTCAGAGGTGAGGGGTTAGAGGTAAGATAGTAAATGGCTCCTTCCCTCTGGAAGAAAGCATCTTGAGTCCGGTGGCTGGGGTTTTATGTTTAATCTATGTGGCAGCATTTTATCAAGTGGAACATTGAATGGTAAAAGACAAATAAACCTTGACAACCTATGTCATTACTACTGTCTATATTGTCCCTCCTAATAAATTGTGATTATCGTTAGTTATCATTACTTTTCCATCTTTCCAGCTCTTTTTGTTGATGTACTATATGGTTGATAGTTTGAGACAGGGTTGGTAAATCTGAAGGGCAGACTGTAGTCCTCTTCCTACACACTTTATACCCTCCTCTGCTGTCAGAACACTAGGCCTACTACCAACAATACAGGCCAACACCTGCACTGACAGAAAGACTGTTCTGTGGCCTGGCTACATGTAGCCGCGGGGAGAGAGAAACCAACGTGTGTTATTACAGGTTAATGCAGGTGGTGGTTAAGTCTGGGTGATGAGCACAGTCTGAGCCAAACACAACCATGTGTTAAAGTACATTAGAGATCATGATGAAGGGGTTTGGGAGAGACAGAGGATGCGTCCCGAATGGCACCCTATTCCCTTTATGTGCACTGCTTTTGACCAAGGTCTATAGGGCTCTTGTCAAAAATAGTGCACTATATAGGGAATAGTGTGCCATTTGGGACGTAACCACAGGCCTGCTGACGATCATCACCGTGGAAGGCCCGTCGGTCTGTGCAGTTGCGTCACTGTGGGTCCGAATGCAGCCAGTCAGGGACATAAATTTGGGCTCAGCTTAGTGGAGCTGAGTTAGATCTGGGAGAGTTTGAGCTAAAGTCATTCAGTCAGATGAAACCAAAGAGTAGAAGAGTGGGAACTTGGCCTGTATCACGGTGAGGGAATCTTTATCTCTCTCTTCTCTCTCTTTATCTCTCTTTCTCTCTCTTTTCTCTCTTCTCACTCTCTTATCTCGTTTGTGACCGTGTTGCTTTGTTAGCTGTAATACTTGATAGATTGATTTGGTTAGAGTTTCACAGATCCCTCCCTGGGTCTCTTAGATGTTTTGTTTTTTAATCATACAGACCGTTGTTTAGTGGATGTTGTAGAACTACAGCTCAGACCGACTGTATCATAGGTGAAGTCCATTGTTACATACCACCATCAGTTGCTCTTCTCTGCTGTGTGGCTACTATCAGCTGTGGCTGGCACAATGTACTGCTTGATTGTGAGTTCCATGAGTTCAACTCTCTCTGTAGTGAGTGTGTCTGTTGTTATGGTTACGAGCTGTGTGTGTGGGGTGTATCTAACACTGTGTTTTAACTTTGAGAGCGGCCCCTGTCTCTCTGACCTGCCTCTGCTAGCTACAGTACGCTGTCTTACTGTGACACACTGGAGCTGCGTCCCAGATGGCAACCTATTCCCTATATAGTGCACTTATTGTGACTTGGGCCCAAGTGCACTATATAGATAATATAGTGCTATTTGGGAGGCAGCCTGCGGCCTCTCCTCTCCTCCTGATGGAGGTTAATTCAGTTAAAAGGTAGATAGATAGTAGAGACGGCCCTGCCAGCTGGACTCCTCTCACAACACAGGGCTGATAAATGAGCACTTTGCTGGGCCCCGAGGCCAGGCTGACTCTCTCTCTCTCTCTCTCTCTGTGTGTGTGTGGAGGGGAGACTGGAAGCTATCCACTCCCCCGTCTCTTCTCCCTCCACCCCTCTATCCCCCACTCCCCTGACGTTTGGCTGGCATGGAGCCAGGCAACATCAGCCCCAACCCTCACCCACAGCCCCAGCCTCACCTCACCTCCCAACCCTATAACCCATCCCCCAGCCCCAGACAGGCACATTAGTGGGTCTGCAGTGCAGAGCAGACAGTGGTGGATGGGGCAGTCACATTCCACTGCCTGGGTCTCGGCTCTGGCCTCTGTGGGAACGTGGCTCAGGACATGAGATTGCCTGCTGTGATTGAGTGGTGGGAGATAGACGGACAGCTGCCCAGCCTGATTGGCTCCCACTATCGCAGGGGAGGGGCCCCAGGTCTGGGTGTTGATTGACAGGTTGAAGGCTGAATGGGGAGGTGTTATGGTGGCCTGTCAGGGTCAGATGACTTCCTCAGACAGTAGAACCACATGGAAGATGTCCATGTCAGCAGTCTGGGGAATATTAGTGATGTCGTCTCAGACTGCTTTTGATCTGTTATGCGTAGTGTACATTTAGTACGTGGGTCTAGACAGTAAATAGACATCTAATGGTGCTTTGTTATAAGCAACAGATACAGTGGCCAGAATCACCATTGGTTTTGGTGCTTGCTTTTTTCACTAACCAGTTATGTGATTGATTGCCTCACTCACACTTCCATTTGACCAACTCTCACAGAGCTAATGGAGGTTAGGGCCAGACAGACAGGCAGACAGACAGATCCACCATCAGACTCCAGTATTCTCAACCCTCCGGTGCTACAGCCTGGTATAACCGACCCTCTGAGTCTGTATACAGCTGCATACAGACAGACCTGATCTACCCCACTGTGTTGTAGTCTAGACAGACCTGATCAAACCCACTGTGTTGTAGTCTAGACAGACCTGATCAAACCCACTGTGTTGTAGTCTAGACAGACCTGATCTAACCCACTGTGTTGTAGTCTAGACAGACCTGATCTAACCCACTGTGTTGTAGTCTAGACAGACCTGATCTAACCCACTGTGTTGTAGTCTAGACAGACCTGATCAAACCCACTGTGTTGTAGTCTAGACAGACCTGATCTAACCCACTGTGTTGTAGTCTAGACAGACCTGATCAAACCCACTGTGTTGTAGTCTAGACAGACCTGATCTAACCCACTGTGCTGTAATCTAGACAGACCTGATCTAACCCACTGTGTTGTAGTCTAGACAGACCTGATCTAACCCACTGTGTTGTAGTCTAGACAGACCTGATCTAACCCACTGTGTTGTAGTCTAGACAGACCTGATCTACCCTACTGTGTTGTAGTCTAGACAGACCTGGTCTAACCCACTGTGTTGTAGTCTAGACAGACCTGATCTAACCCACTGTGTTGTAGTCTAGACAGACCTGATCTAACCCACTGTGTTGTAGTCTAGACAGACCTGATCTAACCCACTGTGTTGTAGTCTAGACAGACCTGATCTAACCCACTGTGTTGTAGTCTAGACAGACCTGATCTAACCCACTGTGCTGTAGTCTAGACAGACCTGATCTAACCCACTGTGTTGTAGTCTAGACAGACCTGATCTAACCCACTGTGTTGTAGTCTAGACAGACCTGATCTAACCCACTGTGTTGTAGTCTAGACAGACCTGGTCTAACCCACTGTGTTGTAGTCTAGACAGACCTGATCTAACCCACTGTGTTGTAGTCTAGACAGACCTGATCTAACCCACTGTGTTGTAGTCTAGACAGACCTGGTCTAACCCACTGTGTTGTAGTCTAGACAGACCTGATCTAACCCACTGTGCTGTAGTCTGGTCTCTGTGGTATGTTAACCCCAGCCTCATTGTCTCATTGGTCACAGCACTACAGAGAGAGTCTAGGTCTGCATCCAAATCGCACCCTATTCCCTGTATAGTGCACTACTTTTGACCAGAGCCATATAGGGAATAGGGTGTTATTTGGGATGCAGGCAGGCCAGTGTAGGCCAGGCACTGACTGAGAGAAGTGCTGTTGAGACTGAGGTAGAGGTGGAGGAGGCTGACATGGCTAATTGAGTGACTGTCTGTGGCTGACAAATAAAACAACAACAATTGCTGATGCACAACCACATTTCTAACTTACACATTGTGTATTCTACTATTGTAACAGTTGAGACCCAGACTGAGTTCACTTATGCCTGGAGCCAGCTCTGCCGAGGAGTGTTGAGTTGTGTGTGTGTGTGTGTGTGTGTGTGTGTGTGTGTGTGTGTGTGTGTGTGTGTGTTTGTAGAGTTGCATTAGTGCTGATGTTAAAGTACTTATAATATAAATGCTTTAGCTTCTGAAGGTTCTGGGAACAGAACAGGAACCATGACAGCAGTATGATCTATTAGGGTAATATCAGGTAGCACTGATCTATCCAATTAATATAGGAAACGCTGTTAAGAGGACCATGACATTGGTTAACCTTTGATATAAATCCCTATGCTGTCAGGTGGTTCTTACACAGTGCATTCGGAAAGTATTCAGACCCCTTGACTTTTTCCATATTTTGTTACGTTACAGCTTTATTCTAAAATTGATTAAATTAAACATTTTCCTCATCAATCTACACACAATACCCCATTATGACAAAACAAAAACAGGTTTTTAGAAATGTTTGCAAAAAAAAGAAATACCTTATTTATATAAGTATTCAGACCCTTTGCTATGAGACTCGAAACTGAGCTCAGGTGCATCCTGTTTCCATTGATCATCCTTAAGATGTTTCTACAACTTGATTGGAGTCCACCTGCGGTAAATTCAATTGATTGGACATGATTTGGAAAGACACACACCTGTCTATAAGGTCCCACAGTTGAAAGTGCATGTGAGAGCAAAAACCAAGCCATGAGGTCAAAGGAATTGTCTGTAGCACTCCGAGACAGGATTGTGTCGAGGCACAGATCTGGGGAAGGTTACCAAAACATTTCTGCAGCATTGAAAGTTCCCAAGAACACAGTGGTCTTCATCATTCTTAAATGGAAGAAGTTTGGAACCACCAAGACTCTTCCTAGAGCTGGCCTCCCGGCCAAACTGAGCAATCGGGGGAGAAGGGCCTTGGTCAGGAAGGTGACCAAGAACCCGAAGGTCACTCTGACAGAGCTCTAGAGTTTCTCTGTGGAGATGGGAGAACCTTCCAAAAGGATAACCATCTCTGCAGCACTCCACCAATCAGGCCTTTACGGTAGAGTGGCCAGACGGAAGCCACTCCTCAGTAAAAGGCACATGACAGCCCGCTTGGAGTTTGCCAAAAGGCACCTAAAGGACTCTCAGACCATGAGAAACAAGATTCTCTGGTCTGATGAAACCAAGATTGAACTCTTTGTCCTGAATGCCAAGCGTCACGTCTGGAGGAAACCTGGCACCATCCCTACGGTGCAGCATGGTGGTGGCAGCATCATGCTGTTGGGATGTTTTTCAGTGGCAGGGACTGGGAGACTAGTCAGGATCAAGGGAAAGATGAACGGAGCAAAGTACAGAGAGATTCTTGATGAAAACCTGCTCCAGAGCGCTCAGGACCTCAGATTCAGGACCTCAGACTGGGGCGAAGGTTCACCTTCCAACAGGACAATGACCCTAAGCACACAGCCAAGACAACGTAGGAGTGGCTTCAGGACAAGTCTCTGAATGACCTTGAGTGGCCCAGCCAGCTCCCGGACTTGAACCCGATCGAACATCTCTGGAGAGACCTGAAAATAGCTGTGCAGCGACGCTCCCCATCCAACCTGCCAAAGGTGCTTCAACAAAGTACTGAGTAATAGGTCTGAATACTTATGTAAATGTAATTTCAGTTTTTTTTAAATGATAAATGTGCAAAAATGTCTAAAAACCTGTTTTTGCTTTGTCATTATTGGGTATTGTGTGTAGATTGATGAGGGGAAAAAACAATTTAATTAATTTTAGAGTAAGGCTGTAATGTAACAAAATGTGGAAAAAGTCAAGGGGTCTGAATGCTTTCCGAATGCACTGTAGTTAGTATGAGAGCGAGCCAGAAAGGCATAAATAAACTCTATGGCTGTGTCAGAAACAGACTGAAACAGGCTTGACAGGCTGATGGTTTCACTAGGCTAGTTTCACACAAGACTCAACGTCCCATAGAAACAGCCTGCTACAGTAAATTACAACCTAGATATGATGAATGGCCCATACTTGTCACTCAAAACTTCCTACATTGTAAACTATGCAGGCCGGCTATGTGCATCAAATACCAGAGATACTGTTGTTTTGTTTTCCACATTGCTAAGTTGATACTGTGGCGTGCTGCTTGCCTCAATCCTTCATCTGAGACAGCTGAAAGAGGGTGAACGAGAGAGAGAGAGGAAGGGAGGGGTGGGGGAGGAGAGGGCTGATTCTCTCTCTCTCTCTCTCTCTCTCTCTCTCTCTCTCTCTCTCTCTCTCTCTCTCTCTCTCTCTCTCTCTCTCTCTCTCTCTCTCTCTCTCTCTCTCTCTCTCTCTCTCTCTCTCTCTCTCTCTCTCTCTCTCTCTCTCTCTCTCTCTCTCTCTCTCTCTCTCTCTCTCTCTCTCTCTCTCTCTCTCTCTCTCTCGTGTGGTGACCCAGGCCAGCTGGCTGCTGGTCCCTCTGGGAATCATGAATGTGAAGGTTGTTAAAGAGACATGGAGGCCTGGAGGAGGCCTGGACACAGGCTGGACTGACTGACTGACTGGCTGGCTGGCTGGGAGATAGGGGAGGGGGAGAGAGAGGGGTAAAGGAAGAGTAGGAATGGAAGGACATGGAGCGAGTTAGAAGACAACATAACAAGACTGACAAAACTGAATTGAATGGATTGACAATATTAGTTAGTAAGTTTATACATTTTGTGCCAATGATGAAAATCCCATTAACACTACCGTAAATCTACAGTACAGTTCCTCTTTATGTTAACTGAGCACCTTTCAGAATGAAGCCCCAGCCAATCCACTACAGTAATTACAGTGGCAGTCCCAGACTCAACACTCTCTCACACTGTTATTCCAAAACCTCCTCCCAAATGGAACAGAAAAATTAAAATGTTTTTTTAATATTATGACTAAGTTAGTTCTCAACAGATCAGACGTGCAGTGAGTGCAGCAGACACGTTTTGGCACTTGTATGTTTGGATTCGGATTCGAGTGGGTGATTTTTCCCTTTCCTTGGGGGTTGTGTCTTTAAGTGTCTGCCCAAACAAACAGACACTTGAGGAGTGGTGTGGTGAGACTGGTAAACACCAGGAATACAAGAGCACCTTGAGAAGCCCTCTCTCTCTCTCCACCCCCCCACCCCCATCTCTCACTGTTCCCTCTCTCTCTCTCTCTGCCTCTCTCTCTCTCTCTCTCTCTCGCTTTCTCTCTTTCTCGCTCTCTCTCTCTCTCTCGCTGTCCCCTCTCTCTCTCTCGCTCTCTTTCCACCCCTATCGCTCGCTGTCCCCTCTCTCTCTCTGCCTCTCTCTCTCTCGTCTTTCTTTCTGTCTGGTCTTAGATCTTGGCCAGTTCTCAGAGCCTCTCAGTGAGTCTTAAGTAGACCACACGGTTAAAGCAACAAACCTGCCCCTGAGTAAACATAGAACAGACCAGCATCGGCCTCTCAGACAGCCAGAAAGACAGACAGACAGACATACAGACAGACAGGCAGATGTATCCCTCATCCAGTTAGACCTGGAGAGAGAGATGGAGAGAGAGATGGACAGAGAAATGGAGAGAGAGATGGAGAGAGAAATAGAGAGAGAGAGATGGAGAGAGTGGAAATGAGAGAGAGATGGAGAGAGAGATGTAGAGAGAAATAGAGAGAGAGATGTAGAGAGAAATAGAGAGAGAGATTGAGAGAGAGATGGAGAGAGAGATGGAGAGAGAGATGGACAGAGAAATGGAGAGAGAGATGGAGAGAGAAATAGAGAGAGAGATGGAGAGAGAGATTGAGAGAGAGGAAAGGAGAGAGAGATGGAGAGAGAGGAAAGGAGAGAGAGATGGAGAGAGAGATGTAGAGAGAGATATGGAGAGAGAGATGGAGAGAGAGAGAGATGGGGATAGAGATGGAGAGAGAGATGGAGAGAGAGATGGAGAGAGGAAAGGAGAGAGAGATGGAGAGAGAGATGGAGAGAGAGAGAGAGAGAGATGGAGAGAGAAATGGAGAGAGAGATGGAGAGAGGAAAGGAGAGAGAGATGGAGAGAGAGATGGAGAGAGGAAAGGAGAGAGAGATGGAGAGAGAGATGGAGAGGGAGAGAAAGAGGAAGATCACTGTCTAAGCTCTGAGAGAAAGGAAGGGAGAGAGAGAGGAAGAGAGAGATGGAAAGTAAGAAAGCAGAAGAGAGAGAGAAAGAGGGAGAGAGGGCTGTCAAGGCTCATCTCTGCTTTGTACCTCAGCCGTGACATGTGGATGTACACTATAAAGATGAATGCAGCTGTGTATCATCTCACAGTCAATAGTCAACACACTTTCAGTTGACCTACAGTACCTGTTGCCAGTTAACTCAATGATAGACTGTCAAACAGACAAAGTCTGGCCTAAAGAGATTAATCATTTAACTCTTATGGTTTGGCATAGTAAGCACCTGAAGTTTTTCCTGGCCACATGTCTTGACCAGGAAGAACTCCTGTCCCTAATCCCAGTGAATGATAGATACATGGCCACCATCTTGTTCTTCTCCATACAGAGGCTGAAGGCGGCGCTCGCGCACCACCCGGGAGCCATCGCCAACGGCAACATGAACAGCATGGGTCACATGATGGAGATGATGTCATCGCGGCAGCAGCAGGAGCAGGGGAGCGGCCATCACCACCTTCACCAGCACCTGCCGGCTCCGCTCCACAGCCACGCCTACCAGCACCACCCCCACCAGCACCACAGCGGGCACCACCACCCGCAGGGCCACAACCCTCACCACAACTCCCACCCGCCTCACCTCCACCCTGGGCACCCACACCAGACCTCCCCCCCGCCTCACCTCCACCCTGGGCACCCACACCAGACCTCCCCCCCGCCTCACCTCCACCCTGGGCACCCACACCAGACCTCCCCCCACCCTCCACTTCACTCTGGACCAGGGTCACATTCACAGGTTAGCGCTCACAAGTGATTATTTCCCCATGCATAGATACCAGAGCCAGAGGTAGCTATCAGAACCATTCATGTATAGACAGAAGTTTATGAAGGTTTGTCACAAAACCAAAGTATGGCAAGTACCTACCAAAACCACATGTGAAGCCAAAAGCACCTACTTTAACCCAAAGCATTCAGTTCAGTCCTGTACTTTAATGGTCTGGTAGACAGACAGCCATTAGTGGTTTGGTATAAATGCAGTAGAGGAAATTACATTACAAATTCACTGTAAAGCGCCGGGGCTGGTCAGACACATTTTCCTTCAACCTTGGGCCGTGGCCATACTGCCAAGAAGAGGTTAGTTACCTGGCAACAGACACAAAGGTCAGTTTTTCCTTTGAGGTTGGTCAGCTGCAGATCAGTCTCAGCGGTCAGGAGGGTCAGCTGGAGGTTGTAAACTGTCTGTCGTAAAGGATTCTCAGGGCTCGTTTGGAAACTATGCCCCACACCCTTACTCTTAAGTGCCTCACACAAACTGGGGAGTTTAGGCCTTTACTCTGTTAGGTTGCCATAACATATGCACTGGGCTTCAATCAGTCAGTCCAATGGTCACAACATGTTATAGGTGTTTTAGGGTTAGGGTAATGTATAGACCAGGGCTTCAGTCAGTCAGTCCAATGGTCACAACATGTTCCAGGTGTTGTAGGCCTATAAGACTGGCCTGGGTTATTAGCACTAGTCATGGAGGGCTGAAAGAACATCAGTCACACAGCGTAGCATCAACTAACGATACATACTGTTATTGTCTTTGGTTTTCTCCTATATTTGACATTGATTCAAACATTTGTCCCAGGACTGATGTTGACATGGAAGTGATGTGAATTACAATAAGGTTAAAGCTCAACTAATACCATTAATGTATATTGTAGACTATTGAGCCATTAGGAACCCCCCCTCCCGCCATTTATATTCCAAATAGATCCTTCTGTACCATTAAAACAACACTGGCTGTATACACATCAAAGCAACTCGTATTTTCCACCATGAAAACGGTAATGATCTGAGGACTGAAAGCACTTGACCAATGCCAAGTCTATGTCAGGACCAGTCAGTGGGCATACTGAGGGGTTTTAGAAAGCAAAGCTGTGTGTCTGCGAGGGTTAGGCTGAGTGGAGGTGGGCGGTGGAAAACTGTGTCCTGACACTTCTTTAACAAGGCGGGCAGGGCTGCTCTGTAAATCAGTCCAGTTACTCACTCACTCACCCACCCGCCTGCTCCTGACTGACTGACTGACTGACTGACGCCCACAGACAGGGGAAGAAGGGGTGGGGAGGGGGAGGGGGAGGGCATGTGGCGTGGGCATAATTTTGTTTTTAGGGAAGTGGCGAGACATGGAATAGCTACAGTAGGTAATATACAGTGGGGGGAAAAAGTATTTAGTCAGCCACCAATTGTGCAAGTTCTCCCACTTAAAAAGATGAGAGAGGCCTGTAATTTTCATCATAGGTACACGTCAACTATGACAGACAAATTGAGAAAAAAATATCCAGAAAATCACATTATAGGATTTTTAATGAATTTATTTGCAAATTATGGTGGAAAATAAGTATTTGGTCACCTACAAACAAGCAAGATTTCGGGCTCTCACAGACCTGTAACTTCTTCTTTAAGAGGCTCCTCTGTCCTCCACTCGTTACCTGTATTAATGGCACCTGTTTGAACTTGTTATCAGTATAAAAGACACCTGTCCACAACCTCAAACAGTCACTCTTCAAACTCCACTATGGCCAAGACCAAAGAGCTGTCAAAGGACACCAGAAACAAAATTGTAGACCTGCACCAGGCTGGGAAGACTGAATCTGCAATAGGTAAGCAGCTTGGTTTGAAGAAATCAACTGTGGGAGCAATTATTAGGAAATGGAAGACATACAAGACCACTGATAATCTCCCTCGATCTGGGGCTCCACGCAAGATCTCACCCCGTGGGGTCAAAATGATCACAAGAATGGTGAGCAAAAATCCCAGAACCACACGGGGGACCTAGTGAATGACCTGCAGAGAGCTGGGACCAAAGTGACAAAGCCTACCATCAGTAACACACTACGCCGCCAGGGACACAAATCCTGCAGTGCCAGACGTGTCCCCCTGCTTAAGCCAGTACATGTCCAGGCCCGTCTGAAGTTTGCTAGAGTGCATTTGGATGATCCAAAAGAGGATTGGGAGAATGTCAGATGAAACCAAAATATAACTTTTTGGTAAAAACTCAACTCGTCGTGTTTGGAGGACAAAGAATGCTGAGTTGCATCCAAAGAACACCATACCTACTGTGAAGCATGGGGATGGAAACATCATGCTTTGGGGCTGTTTTTCTGCAAAGGGACCAGGACGACTAATCTGTGTAAAGGAAAGAATGAATGGGGCCATATATCGTGAGATTTTGAGTGAAAACCTCCTTCCATCAGCAAGGGCATTGAAGATTAAACGTGGCTGGGTCTTTCAGCATGACAATGATCCCAAACACACCGCCCGGGCAACGAAGGAGTGGCTTCGTAAAAAGCATTTCAAGGTCCTGGAGTGGCCTAGCCAGTCTCCAAATCTCAACCCCATAGAAAATCTTTGGAGGGTGTTGAAAGTCTGTGTTGCCCAGCGACAGCCCCAAAACATCACTGCTCTAGAGGAGATCTGCATGGAGGAATGGGCCAAAATACCAGCAACAGTGTGTGAAAACCTTGTGAAGACTTACAGAAAACGTTTGACCTGTGTCATTGCCAACAAAGGGTATATAACAAAGTATTGAGAAACTTTTGTTATTGACCAAATACTTATTTTCCACCATAATTTGCAAATAAATTCATTACAAATCCTACAATGTGATTTTCTGGATTTTTTTTCTTCTCATTTTGTCTGTCATAGTTGACGTGTACCTATGATGAAAATTACAGGCCTCTCTCATCTTTTTAAGTAGGAGAACTTGCACAATTGGTGGCTGACTAAATACTTTTTTTCTCCACTGTACATGTATGTATGGATGCCTGAGGAGGGGGGGGACCATGAATAGTGTAGGGACCATTAATAGTGACTTTAAACAGATAGAGTAGGGACCATGAATAGTGACTTTAAACAGATAGAGTAGGGACCATGAATAGTGACTTTAAACAGGTAGAGTAGGGACCATGAATAGTGACTTTAAACAGGTAGAGTAGGGACCATGAATAGTGAATTTAAACAGGTAGAGTAGGGACCGTGAATAGTGACTTTAAACAGATAGAGTAGGGACCATGAATAGTGACTTTAAACAGATAGAGTATGGACCGTGAATAGTGACTTTAAACAGGTAGAGTAGGGACCATGAATAGTGACTTTAAACAGGTAGAGTAGGGACCATGAAGTGACTTTAAACAGGTAGAGTAGGGACCGTGAATAGTGACTTTAAACAGATAGAGTAGGGACCATGAAGTGACTTTAAACAGGTAGAGTAGGGACCGTGAATAGTGACTATAAACAGGTAGAGTACGGACCGTGAATAGTGACTTTAAACAGATAGAGTAGGGACCATGAAGTGACTATAAACAGGTAGAGTAGGGACCATCAATAGTGACTTTAAACAGGTAGAGTAGGGACCGTGAATAGTGACTTTAAACAGGTAGAGTACGGACCGTGAATAGTGACTTTAAACAGGTAGAGTAGGGACCATGTATAATGACTTTAAACAGGTAGAGTAGGGGCCGTGAATAGTGACTTTAAACAGGTAGAGTAGGGACCGTGAATAGTGACGTTAAACAGGTAGAGTGGGGACCATAAATAGTGACTTTAAACAGGTAGAGTAGGGACCATGAATCGTGACTTTAAACAGGTAGAGTAGGGACCGTGAATAGTGACTTTAAACAAGTAGAGTATGGACCGTGAATAGTGACTTTAAACAGGCAGAGTAGGGACCATGTATAGTGACTTTAAACAGGTAGAGTAGGGGCCGTGAATAGTGACTTTAAACAGGTAGAGTAGGGACCGTGAATAGTGACTTTAAACAGGTAGAGTGGGGACCATAAATAGTGACTTTAAACAGGTAGAGTAGGGACTGTGAATAGTGACTTTAAACAGGTAGAGTAGGGACCATGAATAGTAACTTTAAACAAGTAGAGTAGGGACCATGAATAGTGACTTTAAACAGGTAGAGTACGAACCGTGAATAGTGACTTTAAACAGGTAGAGTAGGGACCGTGAATAGTGACTTTAAACAGGTAGAGTAGGGACCATGAATAGTGACTTTAAACAGGTAGAGTAGGGACCATGAATAGTGACTTTAAACAGATAGAGAAGGGACCATGAATAGTGACTTTAAACAGATAGAGAAAGGACCATGAATAGTGACTTTAAACAGATAGAGTAGAAGTATGAATGAACCAGGTTGGTAAGAACCAGGTAGGGTACAACCAAATCAGCTAGGTTAAGACGTTCATGAGAGATTAGGGTAGATGAGACATGGTTGAAGTTCTTCTTAGTGACCCACGTGTGTGACCTTGTTCTCTCGCTCTCTCTCTCTCTGTCTGTACCGCTCTCTCTCTCTCTGTCTGTACCGCTCTCTCTCTCTCTGTCTGTACCGCTCTCTCTCTCTGTCTGTACCGCTCTCTCTCTGTCTGTACCGCTCTCTCTCTCTCTGTACCGCTCTCTCTCTCTCTGTCTGTACCGCTCTCTCTCTCTCTCTAGTTGTCGCCGGCAGCCCAGCAGATGCAGCCGAGCCAGACGATGCAGTCTCCGCCCCCTAGCGGTGGGCGCCGCAGGCGGATGGTGGACGAGGACCCTGACGAACGGCGGCGGAAGTTTCTGGAGAGAAACCGAGCGGCGGCCACGCGATGCAGACAGAAGAGGAAAGTATGGGTCGTGTCACTGGAGAAGAAGGCTGAAGAGCTCACCCAGACCAACATGCAGCTTCTGGTAAGATATATGTGGACTGGATGTTTATGGCCAAAATGGCACCCTAGTCCCTATTTACTGCACTACTTTTGACCAGGGACAATAGGGCTCTGGTCAAAAGTAGTGCACTATATAGGGAATATGGCGCTATTTGGGACGCAGCATATGTCTTCACATTGGAATGGACTTTTATGTTCAAAAAGCAGGGAATAGGAATTGTAATAAATATGTTCTCCCTCCGTAGGGGCTTGTTACAGTTCAGTGTGTTGTTCCCTAGGGGCTTGTTATAGTTCAGTCTGTTGTTCCATAGGGGCTTGTTATAGTTCAGTCTGTTGTTCCCTAGGGGCTTGTTATAGTTCAGTCTGTTGTTCCCTAGGGGCTTGTTACAGTTCAGTCTGTTGTTCCGTAGGGGCTTGTTATAGTTCAGTCTGTTGTTCCATAGGGGCTTGTTATAGTTCAGTCTGTTGTTCCCTAGGGGCTTGTTATAGTTCAGTCTGTTGTTCCCTAGGGGCTTGTTACAGTTCAGTCTGTTGTTCCCTAGGGGCTTGTTACAGTTCAGTCTGTTGTTCCGTAGGGGCTTGTTACAGTTCAGTGTGTTGTTCCGTAGGGGCTTGTTACAGTTCAGTCTGTTGTTCCGTAGGGGCTTGTTATAGTTCAGTCTGTTGTTCCGTAGGGGCTTGTTACAGTTCAGTCTGTTGTTCCGTAGGATCTTGTTATAGTTCAGTCTGTTGTTTCCGTAGGGGCTTGTTATAGTTCAGTCTGTTGTTCCCTAGGGGCTTGTTATAGTTCAGTCTGTTGTTCCGTAGGGGCTTGTTACAGTTCAGTCTGTTGTTCCGTAGGGGCTAGTTATAGTTCAGTCTGTTGTTCCGTAGGGGCTAGTTATAGTTCAGTCTGTTGTTCCCTAGGGGCTTGTTACAGTTCAGTCTGTTGTTCTGTAGGGGCTTGTTCAGTTCAGTCTGTTGTTCCGTAGGGGCTAGTTATAGTTCAGTCTGTTGTTCCGTAGGGGCTTGTTATAGTTCGGTCTGTTGTTCCGTAGGGGCTTGTTATAGTTCAGTCTGTTGTTCCGTAGGAGCTTGTTATAGTTCAGTCTGTTGTTCCGTAGGGGCTTGTTGTAGTTCAGTCTTTTGTTCCGTAGGGGCTTGTTATAGTTCAGTCTGTTGTTCCATAGGGGCTTGTTACAGTTAAGTGTGTTGTTCCATAGGGGCTTGTTACAGTTCAGTGTGTTGTTCCGTAGGGGCTTGTTATAGTTCAGTCTGTTGTTCCCTAGGTGCTTGTTATAGTTCAGTCTGTTGTTCCGTAGGGGCTTGTTACAGTTCAGTCTGTTGTTCCGTAGGGGCTTGTTATAGTTCAGTCTGTTGTTCCCTAGGGGCTTGTTATAGTTCAGTCTGTTGTTCCGTAGGGGCTTGTTATAGTTCAGTTTGTTGTTCTGAAGGGGCTTGTTATATTTCAGTCTGTTGTTCCGTAGGGGCTTGTTATAGTTCAGTCTGTTGTTCTGAAGGGGCTTGTTATAGTTCAGTCTGTTGTTCCCTAGGTGCTTGTTATAGTTCAGTCTGTTGTTCCGTAGGGGCTTGTTACAGTTCAGTCTGTTGTTCCGTAGGGGCTTGTTATAGTTCAGTCTGTTGTTCTGTAGGATCTTGTTATAGTTCAGTCTGTTGTTCCATAGGAGCTTGTTACAGTTCAGTCTGTTGTTCTGTAGGGGCTTGTTATAGTTCAGTCTGTTGTTCCGTAGGGGCTTGTTATAGTTCAGTCTGTTGTTCCGTAGGGGCTTGTTATAGTTCAGTCTGTTGTTCCGTAGGAGCTTGTTATAGTTCAGTCTGTTGTTCCGTAGGGGCTTGTTGTAGTTCAGTCTTTTGTTCCGTAGGGGCTTGTTATAGTTCAGTCTGTTGTTCCATAGGGGCTTGTTACAGTTCAGTGTGTTGTTCCGTAGGGGCTTGTTATAGTTCAGTCTGTTGTTCCCTAGGTGCTTGTTATAGTTCAGTCTGTTGTTCCGTAGGGGCTTGTTACAGTTCAGTCTGTTGTTCCGTAGGGGCTTGTTATAGTTCAGTCTGTTGTTCCCTAGGGGCTTGTTATAGTTCAGTCTGTTGTTCCGTAGGGGCTTGTTATAGTTCAGTTTGTTGTTCTGAAGGGGCTTGTTATAGTTCAGTCTGTTGTTCCCTAGGTGCTTGTTATAGTTCAGTCTGTTGTTCCGTAGGGGCTTGTTACAGTTCAGTCTGTTGTTCCGTAGGGGCTTGTTATAGTTCAGTCTGTTGTTCTGTAGGGGCTTGTTATAGTTCAGTCTGTTGTTCCGTAGGGGCTTGTTATAGTTCAGTCTGTTGTTCTGAAGGGGCTTGTTATAGTTCAGTCTGTTGTTCCGTAGGAGCTTGTTACAGTTCAGTCTGTTGTTCTGTAGGGGCTTGTTATAGTTCAGTCTGTTGTTCCGTAGGGGCTTGTTATAGTTCAGTCTGTTGTTCCGTAGGGGCTTGTTGTAGTTCCAGGAGGCAGACACTCACCCCACACTCATAGATACAGACGATTTTCAACCAGAAATCAAAACCATCCCCTGAAATTGTGTCTGTCTTTTGACATTCCTAACAATGAGCTGTTACATTTATTTGCCATAGTGTTATTAAATTCAAATCAAGATAGAAATCTTAATCCCGTAATTGTACATTGTTTTAGCAATGATAATAAACTTAATTGCAGTAATTATTTATTGTGAGGTTTGCAGTGAGGCTTAAACAAGCTATTTTCCTTTTATTAAGAATATGCCTTTATTAAGAATCTATTCAATATTTTAAAAAAAGCTGCATTTATTCACCAAGCAAAGATAATCACTCAGTACAGCTAACAGTAAATCACTCTTATTGTGCTCAAAATGTGTGTTGGCTGGGTAACTGTAAATCACTTTGTGAATACTGCTGATGTAAAACGGGCTTTCTAAAACACATTTTATTGACTGACTTGTTTTCAGAATGAGGTGACAGTGCTGAAGAACGAGGTGACCCAACTCAAGCAGCTCCTCCTCACCCATAAAGACTGCCCCATCACCACTCTGCAGAAAGACTCCCAAGGTTACCTCAGTGAGTAGCTTGTTCACACACGCACGCATGCACTCTTCAACACAAACACATGCGAAACCCCCGAAACACACACACTCGTCCCTGTGCCTTGTCACTAGTATGCAGCTAAACCTGCATAGAGAACCTCCCCAGCTGTCCTGCCATACAGACATACAGGGAAAATGTATCAAACATGTTTTTTTCAAAGGGATAAAGTATTTACCCTTTTCATACATAAGACACAGCTACAGTAACGAGTCCATAGCGACAATTGAAAACCTTTCAGACAAGTAAAAAAAGCGTCTGTACCTTTTCAGACAGTAGAATTCTGCATAGAATGTTCGGTATTTTTTCCCTGACAACAATAAACATTGATTGGTGTGCTGTTGTGTTGTTTTTCTGTAGTTTTTTATGGTAGGGTTGTGTTGTTTCTCTGTAGTTTTTTATGGTAGGGTAGATAGATGTGTTTTCATTCTACTAAATGTATTGGTAAGTAATTGTATTTAACCAACTTCAAAGTACTTTTCTTAGGAACGAGTGGTCTGCGCGCAGGCAGCGCAAGATACTTTGATTGACAGTTCTGGTTGCCTAGTGATGGATGTTAGCCCCGCTTCAGAAGCATACTCTTTCAGGCAAACAAACATGCCATAGCCGAGGCGCTTTCAACGCGCCACATTCCATATGTCTGAAAGGGGTATATGATAGATTGATTTTTCTTTGGAAAACACAATGTTCAGTGTTTTATACTGTACATAGAAATGTAACAATTATATTTTTGGTGAAAATAAAGAGGTTTTTAACAGTTGAAGGTTTTTGGACAGTGTTTGCTTAGATAAATGGACATCTAGAGAGAGTTATTCTATTGAGGGTTTCATATTTGTTTTTCTATTCAGTTTCATGTTCAGGACACACCCACGCATGTTGATACAAACACTGCACTCACACAGACATGACACACACACACACACACACCATTACCAATCATCCAGTCACCCTGTGTGTTGTCCTCCTCCCCTCAGGTCCAGACAGCAGTCCAGCCGGCAGCCCGGCCCCACCCTGCTCCCAGCAGCAGGTCATCCAGCACAACACCATCACCACCTCCAGCACAGCTGTAGGGGGCAGCACTGTGCATAGCCTGCCCAACCACCGCACAGACATCAACCCCATCCACTAGAGACAAGACAGAGAGAGATTACAGTAGCCCCAGCCCCCAACCCCTACCCCCAACCCCCATCCCATCCCTGGTCTAACCTCCCTTCCCTGGCTCTCCGAGGGCTGTCTGTCTGTCTGTCTGTTAGTACGGGAAGGGTGGCCTCACACGCTGCTTCTATCTCCAGGATCCGGTCCAGAGAAACCTCTGAGAGAAACCTCTGAGAGAAACCTCTGAGAGAAACCTCTGAGGCCTGCAGGGCTGCTCTTTCTACAGTAGCTATAGCTATAGTAGTATTTTTATAGACCTTTTTAACTCATATGTGTTCTCTGGGTTTGTCTGCATTCTTATTTGTCTTCTATGTTTGTCTCTATTTGTCTTTTATTTGTACTTGAGTTAAAAGGGAGTTTTGCAATTCATGCAGCATTAACCCGTGTGGCGTTTTTGTGATGTCATACCTCTGTTACACCGACACCGGGTCACTGTGGTGACACAGCAACGGGACATGAGCCTCAGAACGTCACCTCTGTGACCCCCCCTAATGTCATCTCTATGACTATGTCTATGTCCCAAATGGCACCCAATTCTCTATATAGTGCACTACTTTTGACCAGGGCCCTATGGGAATAGGGTGCCATTTGGGACGATTCTCTTGTATGTGTGTTTGTGACTGATGGATGGACTAGCAGAGACTGAGTCTGAGTACCAGTGTCAGATATGTATGTGTCAGATAGTTACTGTGTTGAAGAGTGCAGTGTTCTGGTTATATGTGTAACATACAGGGTACTTGATCAGATAGTTAGCTAGCAAGTGTGTGGGATGCTACTGCCTCCATGTTGTTGTTGTTGATGTTGTTGTTTTTAACCAAGTCAAACTGTTGCCATGATATGCTATTACTTGGTTACCGACCGGAATCTGGTGTTTCTATTGAATTATGCTCTTTTTCTAGAAAGGACCATGACTGTTACCCTACCAACCCATCGATGCTCTTTAGAGGGCGTTACATGTAATGAAAGATAGATTGGTGTTGAGAATATGTTCAAATTGAAGCAATACATCCTAGTATTGTTGTTCTATCAGCCATATTGCCCTGCACTGTGACACCAGCTAGCCGAGGCAGCTCTGGAGGCTGACCCCTGACCCCTGTCTCCTCCACCCTCCTGGAGGCTGACCCCTGTCTCCTCCACTCTCCTGGAGGCTGGCCCCTGACCCCTGTCTCCTCCACTCTCCTGGAGGCTGACCCCTGACACCTCCACTCTCCTGGAGGCTGACCCCTGTCTCCTCCACTCTCCTGGACCAAGTAAAGCTTTAAGAAGAGACATCTCCTTTAGTGTTGTTCTAGTGTTGCTACAGCCAGGCTTCTGGAATCAGCGGCGCATTCCAAATGACCTGAACATTCCAGATATGAGCCCTGTGCTGTCCTCTGTCTGCCTCAATATCTCAGGTGGGGTTGTCATACTGTAGGTGACATACAGTGGGGGAAAAAAGTATTTAGTCAGCCACCAATTGTGCAAGTTCTCCCACTTAAAAAGATGAGAGAGGCCTGTAATTTTCATCATAGGTACACGTCAACTATGACAGACAAAATGAGAAAAAAATCCAGAAAATCACCATGTAGGATTTTTTAATGAATTTATTTGCAAATTATGGTGGAAAATAAGTATTTGGTCAATAACAAAAGTTTCTCAATACTTTGTTATATACCCTTTGTTGGCAATGACACAGGTCAAACGTTTTCTGTAAGTCTTCACAAGGTTTTCACACACTTTTGCTGGTATTTTGGCCCATTCCTCCATGCAGATCTCCTCTAGAGCAGTGATGTTTTGGGGCTGTCGCTGGGCAACACGGACTTTCAACTCCCTCCAAAGATTTTCTATGGGGTTGAGATCTGGAGACTGGCTAGGCCACTCCAGGACCTTGAAATGCTTCTTACGAAGCCACTCCTTCGTTGCCCAGGCGGTGTGTTTGAGATCATTGTCATGCTGAAAGACCCAGCCACGTTTCATCTTCAATGCCCTTGCTGATGGAAGGAGGTTTTCACTCAAAATCTCACGATACATGGCCCCATTCATTCTTTCCTTTACACGGATCAGTCGTCCTGGTCCCTTTGCAGAAAAAACAGCCCCAAAGCATGATGTTTCCACCCCCCATGCTTCACAGTAGGTATGGTGTTCTTTGGATGCAACTCAGCATTCTTTGTCCTCCAAACACGACGAGTTGAGTTTTTACCAAAAAGTTCTAGTTTGGTTTCATCTGACCATATGACATTCTCCCAATCCTCTTCTGGATCATCCAAATGCACTCTAGCAAACTTCAGACGGGCCTGGACATGTACTGGCTTAAGCAGGGGGACACGTCTGGCACTGCAGGATTTGAGTCCCTGGCGGCGTAGTGTGTTACTGATGGTAGGCTTTGTTACTTTGGTCCCAGCTCTCTGCAGGTCATTCACTAGGTCCCCCCGTGTGGTTCTGGGATTTTTGCTCACCGTTCTTGTGATCATTTTGACCCCACGGGGTGAGATATTGCGTGGAGCCCCAAATCGAGGGAGATTATCAGTGGTCTTGTATGTCTTCCATTTCCTAATAATTGCTCCCACAGTTGATTTCTTCAAACCAAGCTGCTTACCTATTGCAGATTCAGTCTTCCCCAGCCTGGTGCAGGTCTACAATTTTGTTTCTGGTGTCCTTTGACAGCTCTTTGGTCTTGGCCATAGTGGAGTTTGGAGTGTGACTGTTTGAGGTTGTGGACAGGTGTCTTTTATACTGATAACAAGTTCAAACTGGTGCCATTAATACAGGTAACGAGTGGAGGACAGAGGAGCCTCTTAAAGAAGAAGTTAAAGGTCTGTGAGAGCCAGAAATCTTGCTTGTTTGTAGGTGACCAAATACTTATTTTCCACCATAATTTGCAAATAAATTCATTAAAAATCCTACAATGTGATTTTCAGGATTTTTTTTTCTCAATTTGTCTGTCATAGTTGACGTGTACCTATGATGAAAATTACAGGCCTCTCTCATCTTTTTAAGAAGGAGAATTTGCACAATTGGTGGCTGACTAAATACTTTCCCCCCCCCACTGTATAGTGAGAGATATGAGATGAGAGCGTTGATTGATTACATGCTTTCGTAGTCTGACTGTCAGTCTGTGTTTGACAGTTAAAGAATGATTGGTTGAGTTTCTATCCCTTTATCATGAAGAGGTCTTACTACCATCTCTAACGAGGTTTAGCAGTTTTAGCCGAATGCTTTCCAAAACGTCACAACGTGCCTGAACTTCTCTCAGTCTTTTATTACTAAATGCAATTAAGGGAATGTCAATTGTTTAAAATTCCTTTTAATCATCATTAACTTTTCCATTGAGCTATCAAGCATTTATAACACATTGTTTTCCCCAGTCTCAGTGAGTGTAGAGTTGATGGACACTGTGTGTGTGTTTTATTATGCCATTTAGCTTTAGGCTTTTATTCAAAACGACTTAGTCATGCATGCATACATTCTTTATGTATGGGTTGTCACGGGAATCCAACCCACTATCCTGTTGTTGCAAGCGCCATGCTCTACCAACTGAGCTACAGAGGACCAGTGTTTTGTCGGGAGTTTAGTCTGTAAGGGCAAAACCAGCTGGCAGACTGACCAGGGAGGAAAAGGCTGACCTTCCATCTAACCTCTGACCTCTTCATCCCAGCTCCAACAGACAGGCTGACATGTCACTGTGTGTGTGTGTGTGTGTGTGTGTGTGTGTGTGTGTGTGTGTGTGTGTGTGTGTGTGTGTGTGTGTGTGTGTGTGTGTGTGTGTGTGTTCCATCAACACATCTTCCAGCAGCCCTAACCATTAGGAAAGCTCAATATTCACTTTAGTTTTGACCACAACTCTGTCATCCTTGCTCAAGTCACCCCTTAGTTAGCAATGATCATCTAGGTTCAGCTTACCCTCTCCATATCCAAACCTAAACCATTAGTGGAGAGGGATTCTAAACAGACTTTAGCTCAGTGTCTGGGAGAAACTCCACTTTACTCTGTAATTCTTTCCCTGAACATGTTGATCCTAGTTGTACCTTAGACTACATCCTTTAGGTGGAGTGAGCCAACCAGCTCTACAGGCAGGTGAGGTAGAGAGAAATAATGTAGCTGTCTATGCACTTTGACACTTTGTGATATCCAGAGGGTAGAATAGCCATATTGAGGTCTCAGTGATGCCCAGTTCAATACACCAGCGAGACTCTAACTGACTGACTGTTGATCTGTAGAGAGACTGACTGACTGTTGATCTGTAGAGAGACTGACTGACTGTTGCGCTGTAGAGAGACTGACTGACTGTTGCTCTGTAGAGACCTGACTGACTGTTGCTCTGTAGAGACCTGACTGACTGTTGCTCTGTAGAGACCTGACTAACTGTTGCTCTGTAGAGAGACTGACTGTGTGTTGCTCTGTAGAGAGACTGACTGATTGTATCTGTAGAGAGACTGACTGACCGACTGTTGCTCTGTAGAGAGACTGACTGACTGTTGATATGTAGAGTGACTGACTGTTGATCTGTAGAGAGATGACTGACTGTTGATATGTAGAGAGACTGACTGAGTGACTGTTGATCTGTAGAGAGATGATGGACTGTTGATCTGTAGAGAGACTGACTGACTGACTGTTGCTCTGTAGAGAGACTGACTGAGTGACTGTTGATCTGTAGAGAGACTGACTGACTGTTGATCTGTAGAGAGACTGACTGAGTGACTGTTGATCTGTAGAGAGACTGACTGCATGGCAGAGACTATGCCTAATGATGGGACTCCATAAGGTGCTCCTTATAAAGCTTTAAACATGTACCTTTCAGATGTCTGTTAATACAGCAGCTCCAGTTTAGCTCACTGTGAAGGTAGCGAACTACATTAATCAGGTCAACTGGAAACATGCTCTCGCTCTTTCTCCAGTGTGTTGCACCAAGGTTTTGTAGAAAGGGTTGGACAGTCGGTTTGAGGTGTGTGAGCATGTGTGTGAGAATAACTGAGTTTATGAAAGGTTCAACATGTATTAAGGGCTTCCCTGTATTGCAAACAGGTTAAACATCTACAAAGTGCTTGCAATATTTCATCAACTTTGTATTTTCTTTTGAATCTCTAAACGTTGTGGTTTATTACTTTCACCAACTACTTGAGTATTAAACTGTTCTGGGAAAAAAAAAAAATGTTGCATCATGTGGAATATATGGCATTGACCTCAACATATTCAACTGAAATTGTTGTTAGATGTTTTGTTGGAATAAGAGCTAGTAGTCTGTAGTTCTAGTTAACAGTGGACAGGTCAAGCATAAGGAAGATAGAGATTTGTTTATCTAACTTTATAGGCAGACATAAGAGACATGTGAGTGAGTTCAGTATGAGTGTCTGTGTGTACATTAATACAAGTATAAATGTATCATTTTAAATATAAAACTATAAATATTGTATAGAATGTCATTAATTTCTGTAATCCTGACTGTACATGTAATGCAACCACCTTTCTTTTCGAAAGGAGTCTTTGATGTTTTGTACATGTATGTAAATGATGTTTGCATAGCACTTGTTTGCAGCCTTCTCAATGTATGTTCGTCAAGGTTCATTTCCGCGCTTCGATACATGTCCACGGTTTATTATACGTAATGGATTGATGAATTCATAATTGCCTGCATAACTTTGTACATGTTCGTGTCTCTCATCACAGCATATTGTATGGTCTGAGCTTTGTTTAGCAGTTGTACAGATGTTACATATCACAGTAGGAGAATAAAGCACTTGTTCTGTAACATTACTCAGCTGACTCAGATGTCTTCTGATGTGCCTTTTGAAGCACAGACAAACCATCTAACCTTAGATGTACACTGAGTATATACCAGGGGAGGCTGCTGAGGGGAGGATGGCTCATAACAATAGCTGGAACGGAGCAAATGGAATGGCATCAAACACATTCCACCTATTCAGCTCCAGTCATTACCACAAGCCCGTTCTCCCCAATTAAGGTGCCCCCAACCTCCTACATTAAAAACACCTTCCTAATAGAGTTGCCCCCCCCTTTTTTTTTGTCAGCAAATAAGCACATAGACACTTTTAATCATGTGTTTCATACATTGATGATGACCATGATGTGGTCTTTACACTAAAAAGAAAACAGATATGGGATATTGTGTCCATATAGCAAGGAGAGATATTATGATGGAATTTAAGACATACACTGAGTATACCAAACATTAGGAACACCTTAATCCTTTTGCCCTCAGAACAGCCTTAGTTCGTCAGGGCATGGACTCCACAGGGATGCTGGCCCATGTTGACTCCAATGCTTCAAACAGTTGTGTCAAGTTGGCTGGATGTCCTTTGGGTGGTGGACCATTCTCAATACACATGGGACACAGTTGAGCGTGAAAAACCTAGCAGCGTTGCAGTTCTTGACACAAACCGGTGCACCTGGCACCTACTACCATAACCTGTTCAAAGGCACTTACATCTTTTGTCTTGCCCATTCACCCTGTGAATGGCACACATATTCCATGTTTCAGTTGTATCAAGGCTTAAAAATCCTTCTTTAACCTGTCTCCTCCCCTTCATCTACACTGAGTTGAAGTGGATTTAACAAGTGACATCAATAAGGGATCATAGCTTTCACCTGGTCAGTCAATGTAGAGCAGGTGTTCTTAATGTTTTGTATACTCAGTGTAAATGCATATAGATAATGTGTTAATGATACTGTACTGCAGGGGTAGGCAACCCTGGTCCTGGAGTGCCGCAGGCGATTCATGTTTTTGATTTAACCGACCTGGAAGGACAGGTGTGTTGAATTTAGGCAATCACTGAACTGATCAATTAGCTCAATTGGTCAGGTGTGGTGCCTAGTTGGAACAAACCATGCAGTACCTGCGGCATTCCAGGAACAGGGTTGCCTACCCCTGCTGTACTGTGTATAGGATGTGTGTGAATATGTGGGAAGGGATAAATGTCCTGAATAGGTAGGCCCAAGGACTTGTCACTGACCAATAATCCACATGGGTTTCCAATACAAAGCCCGGAACATTGATTGCTCATTAAATAGTTATAGGTTTAAATGTTGTAAAACCATCAGTAAATATTGAGATGTCTAGACTACTTACTTGAAGTTAATGAGATAATAAGTAGCATGGTGGTTTGCCTTGGTACGTGACAGAGCAAGGAGTAGACTTCATCTCAATGCCAAAACCACTAGATGATAATTTCAGCCTGTTTATCTGTTACTGTTTAGTACTTTCTAAACAGGCTGCCATAATTGTCTGTAATGGTTATTGAGTTGTCTCTTAGTAGTACCTACTATTATCTAAACAGAGGCAGGTATTGCAGCCTATTCATAGTTGAATTGTTATTTTTGATTAAACAGCATGCTCGTGTATGACTAAATTCATTGACATGTAGAATAAAAAGGCCTTAGTAATTATCTGAAGTTGGATAGTGGCACTTTTTACTAAAGTTGTATAAGAGAAACTATATATTTTTTTTTCATTAACTTTGTCGCATTTACAAGGGACAATACCGCTAGGCATTTACAGTATTTCAAACACTAGCGCCCTCTGGTGTTCCTCCATGGAACTTGTTGACGGGCCCATGTTTGTTTCATTTATAATAAATAGTCATTTAGCAGACGCTCTTATCCAGAGCGACTTACAGGAGCAATTAGGGTTAAGTGCCTTGCTCAAGGGCACATCGACAGATTTTTCACCTAGTCGGCTCGGGGATTAGAACCAGCGACCTTTCGGTTACTAGCACAACGCTCTTAACCACTAAGCTACCTTTTATTACAATTGCATTGCATGCCAACCTCTTCATCAAAAATATAATGATCATGTGCAACATAAATCATTATTCCCCACAGTCAAAAAACTGCAAAATATTCATTTTGACGGATCCACAGAATAGCAAACATGAGAATTCATTGGCAGTGCATCAGAGATCAGTCAGGGTTAAAGTAGGATTTAGGAGGTCATTAAATCCTGATGAAGGCAGCATAGCTGTCCAAACGTTTGTATCCATTACATTTAATATTTTCTAGGTGATAGACCTCTACCACGCATAATTGGCTTTCCATGGTTACTAACTTGCTAATCAATAGTGTTTGAAATAAACAGCCACTGGGAATCTGGAGACACACCGAATCAAAAGTGGAGGAACTCAGATCAACTGTGTTCCTGCTCAGTTCCGCCAACTCAAATAAATCCCTGTGTTGAGAGGAATCTGTCAATCATATCAAAGGACCTCTCTGGTTGGTCGTACGGTAGTATGTGCCCTCCCCCTCGTATAATCACCTGCATGACAAGGAGACAAACAGACAGTCAGACAGGTTTAGCACGTGAACCAGTGGCCATGGGGATAGTCATGGTCATGTTCAGTTTTCCCATCAGGAGCACTGTGTTCCAAACTTGGTGTCCATAAAGTTGATCTTATCTTCCTGGCACTGATTCTGCTCATAACAGCGATTTTGAATAAGACTCTACTTGCAATAACTGTCACGTGTTTTTTTTTTTCCTACTAAACTTAGTTGAATGCACTGACTAAGGCACTCTGCATGAGAGCTACTGCTAAATGACTCACATTATGTTTAGTTATGCTATTTTAACATTTTAAAGGTTGGCAAAATGCCCTGAATACCCAGTAAAGTCCTGGACAGACATGCAGTACTCACCTGGTAGAATTCTCCTACTTGGCGTACGTATCCAGCCACCTCTGTGTCCTCTGGCTGGATCTTCCAATGGAAGCGAGGGGCTTTGTTGAACTCATCAGCCCCGGTCCAGTTCACCGTGGGCAGGAACCTCTCGGTCAGTGGGGCCGCCACAATCACATCCAGCTGACCACTGTAGATCAACACCTGTGTGTGTGTGTGTGTGTGTGTGTACAGAAGACAGAGATAAGGCTTTTATTAAATGATTACAGTATAGTGGTCCAAACAATCAACTAGTCTTTCTAAATAGATGAGGAGAGGAGTTAAATAAATAAATAAAATAAATTGGTCATTTAGCAGACGCTCTTATCCAGAGCAACTTACAGGAGCAATTAGGGTTAAGTGCCTTGCTCAAGGGCACGTCGACAGATTTTTCACCTAGTCGGCTTGGGGATTAGAACCAGCGACCTTTCGGTTACTGGTACAACGCTCTTAACCACTAAGCTACCTGCCGCCCCAGTATCAGTTAGCGGCTGATACTGTAGTTAGTGATATACTGTAGTTAGTGACTGATACTGTAGTTAGTGATATACTGTAGCTAGTGACTGATACTGTAGTTAGTGACTGATACTGTAGTTAGTGATATACTGTAGCTAGTGACTGACACTGTAGTTAGTGATATATACTGTAGCTAGTGACTGATACTGTAGTTAGTGACTGATACTGTAGTTAGTGACTGATACTGTAGTTAGTGATATACTGTAGCTAGCGACTGATACTGTAGTTAGTGACTGATACTGTAGTTAGTGATATACTGTAGTTAGTGACTGATACTGTAGTTAGTGATATACTGTAGCTAGTGACTGATACTGTAGTTAGTGACTGATACTGTAGCTAGTGACTGATACTGTAGCTAGTGTCTGATACTGTAGTTAGTGACTGATACTGTAGCTAGCGACTGATACTGTAGTTAGTGATATACTGTAGCTAGTGACTGATACTGTAGTTAGTGACTGATACTGTAGCTAGTGACTGATACTGTAGCTAGTGTCTGATACTGTAGTTAGTGACTGATACTGTAGCTAGCGACTGATACTGTAGTTAGTGACTGATACTGTAGTTAGTGACTGATACTGTAGTTAGTGATATACTGTAGCTAGTGACTGATACTGTAGTTAGTGATATACTGTAGCTAGTGACTGATACTGTAGTTAGTGACTGATACTGTAGTTAGTGACTGATACTGTAGTTAGTGATATACTGTAGCTAGTGACTGATACTGTAGTTAGTGATATACTGTAGCTAGTGACTGATACTGTAGTTAGTGACTGATACTGTAGTTAGTGATATACTGTAGCTAGTGACTGATACTGTAGTTAGTGATATACTGTAGCTAGTGACTGATACTGTAGTTAGTGACTGATACTGTAGTTAGTGACTGATACTGTAGTTAGTGACTGATACTGTAGTTAGTGACTGATACTGTAGTTAGTGACTGATACTGTAGCTAGTGACTGATACTGTAGTTAGTGATATACTGTAGCTAGTGACTGATACTGTAGTTAGTGACTGATACTGTAGTTAGTGATATACTGTAGCTAGTGACTGATACTGTAGCTAGTGACTGATACTGTAGTTAGTGATATACTGTAGCTAGTGACTGATACTGTAGTTAGTGACTGATACTGTAGTTAGTGATATACTGTAGCTAGTGACTGATACTGTAGTTAGTGATATACTGTAGCTAGTGACTGATACTGTAGTTAGTGACTGATACTGTAGTTAGTGACTGATACTGTAGTTAGTGACTGATACTGTAGTTAGTGATATACTGTAGCTAGTGACTGATACTGTAGTTAGTGATATACTGTAGCTAGTGACTGATACTGTAGTTAGTGAATGATACTGTAGTTAGTGACTGATACTGTAGTTAGTGACTGATACTGTAGCTAGTGACTGATACTGTAGTTAGTGACTGATACTGTAGCTAGTGATATACTGTAGCTAGTGAAATACTGTAGCTAGTGACTGATACTGTAGTTAGTAATATACTGTAGCTAGTGACTGATACTGTAGTTAGTGACTGATACTGTAGTTAGTGATATACTGTAGCTAGTCACTGATACTGTAGTTAGTGATATACTGTAGCTAGTGACTGATACTGTAGTTAGTGACTGATACTGTAGTTAGTGATATACTGTAGCTAGTGACTGATACTGTAGTTAGTGACTGATACTGTAGTTAGTGACTGATACTGTAGCTAGTGACTGATACTGTAGCTAGTAATATACTGTAGCTAGTGACTGATACTGTAGTTAGTGACTGATACTGTAGTTAGTGATATACTGTAGCTAGTGACTGATACTGTAGTTAGTGATATACTGTAGCTAGTGACTGATACTGTAGTTAGTGACTGATACTGTAGCTAGTGACTGATACTGTAGTTAGTGATATACTGTAGCTAGTGACTGATACTGTAGTTAGTGACTGATACTGTAGCTAGTGACTGATACTGTAGCTAGTGACTGATACTGTAGCTAGTGACTGATACTGTAGTTAGTGACTGATACTGTAGCTAGTGACTGATACTGTAGCTAGTAATATACTGTAGCTAGTAATATACTGTAGCTAGTGACTGATACTGTAGTTAGTGACTGATACTGTAGTTAGTGATATACTGTAGCTAGTGACTGATACTGTAGTTAGTGATATACTGTAGCTAGTGACTGATACTGTAGTTAGTGACTGATACTGTAGCTAGTGACTGATACTGTAGTTAGTGATATACTGTAGCTAGTGACTGATACTGTAGTTAGTGACTGATACTGTAGCTAGTGACTGATACTGTAGTTAGTGACTGATACTGTAGTTAGCGACTGATACTGTAGTTAGTGACTGATACTGTAGTTAGTGACTGATACTGTAGTTAGTGATATACTGTAGCTAGTGACTGATACTGTAGTTAGTGACTGATACTGTAGCTAGTGACTGATACTGTAGTTAGTGATATACTGTAGCTAGTGACTGATACTGTAGTTAGTGATATACTGTAGCTAGTAACTGATACTGTAGCTAGTGACTGATACTGTAGCTAGTAATATACTGTAGCTAGAGACTGATACTGTAGTTAGTGATATACTGTAGCTAGTGACTGATACTGTAGTTAGTGATATACTGTAGCTAGTGACTGATACTGTAGTTAGTGATATACTGTAGCTAGTAACTGATACTGTAGCTAGTGACTGATACTGTAGCTAGTGACTGATACTGTAGCTAGTGATATACTGTAGCTAGTGACTGATACTGTAGCTAGTGACTGATACTGTAGCTAGTAACCGATACTGTAGCTAGTAACCGATACTGCAAACCAAAGTTAAACCATGGCTCAGTTGGTAGAGCATACCGTTTGCAACGCAAAGATTATGAGTTCGATTCCCGGGGCTACCCATACATAAAATGCATGCACGCATCAGTGTCATTGGATAAAAGCGTCTGCTAAATGGCATATATTATATAGCTGTGCTACTAATAGGACCTTAGCATGTTTGGGTGCTAGATGGATATGGGCATTGACTCTCACCCTGTAGTTGTCCATGAGTGTGGCGAGCCAGGGTTTGATGCTCTTCATGACGTCCTGCAGCAGGTGTTTCTCCACCTCCGAGCCGTCGTGGAACGTCAGGTTCCCCACGTGGATGGAGCGCCGCACCTCCGCCAGCGTCACAAACTGGGAAAAATACTCCTGGTCTGCAGGCTCCTATAGCACAGAGAACCACAACATAATTATTCTAAATTTTAGTCATTTTGCAGACGCTCTTATCCAGAGCGACTTACAGTTAGTGAGTGCATACATTTTTCATACTGGCCCCCCGTGGGAATCGAACCCACAACCCTGGCGTTGCAAGCGCCATGCTCTACCAACTGAGCTACAGGAGGGCTGTATCTAACCTTTAATTAAACCATGCATCTGTGTGTAAGCCTTGTTAGCAGACAATTTTCTTCAGGAAATATACCTTCTCTGGGTAATATAATTATTCAAACAGTTAGGTGTCTGTGTAAGCCTTGCTCTGTGTGTACCTACCCGACACTGCAAGTAGTTGAAGTAGTTGGTGCAGCCAGTGGCGTTCTGGAAGAACGAGGGGTACGGCAGAATGTCACCGTTCAGCAAGCTGTCAAATACCTGCAGGTCAAGAGGACAGTGGAAGAATGTACCAGGAGGTTGGAGGCCTTGACAGAATGACTGACAAGACATTCAGATATGTGGAGCGGACAACAAAAACACACAGGTTATTGCGACAGCAGATGCAGTCAGTGTCTTACTTCAAAAGCCTCCACCCATTTCTCCTGCTGGATGAGCTGCACCCCGTTGGCTGTCTGCTGCTCAACATACTGCTTCTGGAGCATATCTATCAGACCTGTCTGGTACAGGAAGTCTCCATACCCTCCCAGCATCTGTGTGTGTGTGTGTGTGTGTGTGTGTGTGTGTGTGTGTGTGTGTGTGTGAGTCAGAACAAGTGAGACCAAGGGAAAGAGCAAATGGAGAACAAACAAAAAAGAAACGTTGTTTTTTTCCTCCTGGAGATATATTATTATATCTTCAATTATATTACTGATATATTTCATATTAAATCAGAAGTGTCAAACAATGCTGAGTAAAGTTGAAATAATGGTGTATTAAAACACAACCCACCAGCTCTGGGTCACAGAGGCCGTCTCCGATGGCAACCCCCTTGAAGTTGATCTTCACCTTAGCAATGGGGTTGTGCTTATGGATGTAGTAACCAATGGCTGGGACATACTTTCCTGCATAGGACTGAGGAAAATTCCAATCAGTGTCAGGGTCTGTGTTCTGATTGCAGAATGTAATTGCAATTTTATGTGGAAATATTATTCTTGTTGCTATAGCAAAGACCCTAAAATAACAATTGTAAGACCTTGTTCAACGTCAGAAAACGGAATACAAAGCAGATGTCTTTATAGCTAGGTTTTGGGGAATTTGCCAACTAGGATGTAGTGTAATGTTGTGTGTAACACAGATGTGGGGACCAGCACCAAACTCACCTCTCCTGTAGCATAGAAGTCATTGGACTGATACTCAGGGAAGATCTGGAAGAACTGAGTCAATGCACTGAACAAAGACACAATGAGAAAACGAATCAGTGCCACACGTGACAGAACCAAGGTCCTAGTATACTGAGCAGAGACCATTGGCGTGTTCCAGATCATCAGATCTTCACAATGCTTAGAGAAGTATTTACCATCTCAGGAACCACATCAATATGATATAATGATATTGTAATCTGTGCATCTATAAGGCTGCATTTACACAGGCAGCTCAATTCTGATATTTTGCCCATTAGTATTGGCAAAAGAGCTGATCTGATTGGTCAAAAGACCAATTGTCTGTGTAAATACTGCCTACTGAGCCCAGAACCTCAGTGATCAGTCTTACCTGTACAGATCTCTACCTACATCATCCTGGTTCTGAGCAAAGCCTTGGTCATCATCAGTGAAACTGAACCCTGTTCCTACCTGGACAAGAAAACACACAGCTGACATTACAATCACATACTGTACATGCTATTAGGTAACATTACACACATTTTGTAGAGCAAGCTATTAAAGCAGCCAAGAAACACTCTGGCTGCGTCCTAAAATGGCACCCTATTCCCTCTTTAGTGCACTACTTTTGACCAGAGGACCTGGTCAAAAGTAGTGCACTATAAAAGGGAATACGGTGCCAGTTGGGACGCAATCAAACTGTGTTCATACTGTACATTCATTCACAGTGAGGAAGTAGAAGCCATTCATACGTACTGGATTGTCGATGTACAGAACAGAGTATCTGGATGTCCAGGGATAGTCTCTGTAGCCCACTGTAAAAAGGTGAATTAACACATCAATACACAAAGAGATACATGGAGAGAGATGAAGGACTACCGCTACAGTAGGAACAGAGATACAGTGAGGGGAAAAAGTATTTGATCCCCTGCTGATTTTGTACGTTTGCCCACTGACAAAGAAATGATCAGTCTATAAATTTAATGGTAGGTTTATTTGAACAGTGAGAGACAGAATAACAACAAAGAAATCCAGAAAAACGCATGTCAAAAATGTTATAAATTGATTTGTATTTTAAATGAGGGAAATAAGTATTTGACCCCCTCTCAATCAGAAAGATTTCTGGCTCCCAGGTGTCTTTTATACAGGTAACGAGCTGAGATTAGGAGCACACTCTTAAAGGGAGTGCTCCTAATCTCAGCTTGTTACCTGTATAAAAGACACCTGTCCACAGAAGCAATCAATCAATCAGATTCCAAACTCTCCACCATGGCCAAGACCAAAGAGCTCTCCAAGGATGTCAGGGACGAGATTGTAGACCTACACAAGGCTGGAATGGGCTACAAGACCATCGCCAAGCAGCTTGGTGAGAAGGTGACAACAGTTGGTGCGATTATTCGCAAATGGAAGAAACACAAAAGAACTGTCAATCTCCCTCGGCCTGGGGCTCCATGCAAGATCTCACCTCGTGGAGTTGCAATGATCATGAGAACGGTGTGGAATCAGCCCAGAACTACACGGGAGTATCTTGTCAATGATCTCAAGGCAGCTGGAACCATAGTCACCAAGAAAACAATTGGTAACACACTACGCCGTGAAGGACTGAAATCCTGCAGCGCCCGCAAGGTCCCCCTGCTCAAGAAAGCACATATACAGGCCCGTCTGAAGTTTGCCAATGAACATCTGAATGATTCAGAGGAGAACTGGGTGAAAGTGTTGTGGTCAGATGAGACCAAAATCGAGCTCTTTGGCATCAACTCAACTCGCCGTGTTTGGAGGAGGAGGAATGCTGCCTATGACCCCTAGAACACCATCCCCACCGTCAAACATGGAGGTGGAAACATTGTGCTTTGGGGGTGTTTTTCTGCTAAGGGGACAGGACAACTTCACCGCATCAAAGGGACGATGGACGGGGCAATGTACCGTCAAATTTTTTGTGAGAACCTCCTTCCCTCAGCCAGGGCATTGAAAATGGGTCGTGGATGGGTATTCCAGCATAACAATGACCCAAAACACATGGCCAAGGCAACAAAGGAGTGGCTCAAGAAGAAGCACATTAAGGTCCTGGAGTGGCCTAGCCAGTCTCCAGACATTAATCCCATAGAAAATCTGTGGAGGGAGCTGAAGGTTCGAGTTGCCAAACTTCAGCCTCGAAACCTTAATGACTTGGAGAAGATCTGCAAAGAGGAGTGGGACAAAATCCCTCCTGAGATGTGTGCAAACCTGGTGGCCAACTACAAGAAACGTCTGACCTCTGTGATTGCCAACAAGGGTTTTGCCACCAAGTACTAAGTGATGTTTTGCAGAGGGGTCAAATACTTATTTCCCTCATTAAAATGCAAATCAATTTATAACATTTTTGACATGCGTTTTTCTGGATTTTTTTGTTGTTATTCTGTCTCTCACTGTTCAAATAAATCTACCATTAAAATTATAGACTGATAATTTCTTTGTCAGTGGGCAAATGTACAAAATCAGCAGGGGATCAAATACTTTTTTCCCCTCACTGTACATGGAGAGAGATGAAGGACTACCACTACAGTAGGAACAGACAGGTGGCTTTCTGATCAAATAGAAATGACCAAAAATGACAGGGGTCAGTACAGAGAGACATGTTATTATACAGTAGACAGGGGTCAGTACAGAGAGACATGTTATTATACAGTAGACAGGGGTCAGTACAGAGAGACATGTTATTATACAGTAGACAGGGGTCAGTACAGAGAGACATGTTATTATACAGTAGACAGGGGTCAGTACAGAGAGACATGTTATTATACAGTAGACAGGGGTCAGTAGAGAGACATGTTATTATACAGTAGACAGGGGTCAGTACAGAGACATGTTATTATACAGTAGACAGGGGTCAGTACAGAGAGACATGTTATTATACAGTAGACAGGGGTCAGTACAGAGAGACATGTTATTATACAGTAGACAGGGGTCAGTACAGAGAGACATGTTATTATACAGTAGACAGGGGTCAGTACAGAGAGACATGTTATTATACAGTAGACAGGGGTCAGTAGAGAGACATGTTATTATACAGTAGACAGGGGTCAGTACAGAGACATGTTATTATACAGTAGACAGGAGTCAGTACAGAGACATGTTATTATACAGTAGACAGGGGTCAGTACAGAGACATGTTATTATACAGTAGACAGGGGTCAGTACAGAGAGACATGTTATTATACAGTAGACAGGGGTCAGTACAGAGACATGTTATTATACAGTAGACAGGTGTCAGTACAGAGACATGTTATTATACAGTAGACAGGGGTCAGTACAGAGACATGTTATTATACAGTAGACAGGTGTCAGTACAGAGACATGTTATTATACAGTAGACAGGTGTCAGTACAGAGAGACATGTTATTATACAGTAGACAGGGGTCAGTACAGAGACATGTTATTATACAGTAGACAGGGGTCAGTACAGAGACATGTTATTATACAGTAGACATGGGTCAGTACAGAGAGACATGTTATTATACAGTAGACAGGGGTCAGTACAGAGACATGTTATTATACAGTAGACAGGGGTCAGTACAGAGACATGTTATGTTATTATACAGTAGACATGGGTCAGTACAGAGAGACATGTTATTATACAGTAGACAGGGGTCAGTACAGAGACGTATGGCCATGTTGGTACCTGTTAGGTTCTTCAATACAACGTAGGGTCCATGTTCTACAAACAGCCCAAACATAGAGGTGCCCCCAGGACCCCCCTGCAGCCACAGCAGGACTGGAGCGGTCTCAGGCCTCTCCTGCAGAGAGACAGACACAAGTTAGTAGATATCTAACAGTGGATGCTGGAGCTATCTTAGTGACAGGCCTCAACCCAAAACCCTTCTAATACAACACTGTCACCTTGTGGCTAAGTCGTTGACACTGTTTTATTACTAGGACCTTGGTAATGTGGGTAGCATAAAGGACTTGTTTTGTACTTACTTTAAAGGGGCTATAAGTCTTTTGTTAAGTTTTCTGAAACATGTTGAAATGTACAATCCAAATAAAACTCTGCCCTGATTCACATAGTCATTTACAGGCGCTGATGAAAGGTGATTGCTAGATAAACACGTGCTATTCATTCTTGTCACGAGTGAAACTGAGGAGGAGAACACTGCAGCTGATATGGGTTGCACCCTATTCCCTAAGGGCCCTGGTCAAAAGTACCTGAGCAGGGAAGAACCAGAAGTAGAGGTTGCTGTTGTATTTCTTGTTGACAGTGAGGTAGCCACCATAACTCTTCACATTGGCACCAGGGAGGGAACCTACCAGACTCTGCTTCCGTGCTGAAAGATAGAAGAGATCATTGCTTTCAAATATACAGAAAAAAACTGTCTCAAGCATAGTTTAATCTGAACACTACAATTAGTCTTTATTAGACTACTGTGTAATACTGTAACATTCATGATGTTAACGTAGCAACATTGTAAGAACTGTTCTGCACTCTGTCATGTCATGTTTTGTGGCATGGACCCCAGGCAGAGTAGCTGCTGCATAGTGCAACAGCTAATGGGGATCCTAACTGTGTTGATGATGCAAAATGCATTTCGCATCATCATCAGTTTTTGAAAACTTGACTACTGCCATGTACAACATTTGGGACAGTATTAACAGTTAAACAAATTAACAAAATATAGTTTCTGAGTAAAGTAAACCAACCTACCCTCTTCGATGTTGCCCTTTTCCAGGTAGGGGGTGAGAAAGAGCGGCTTGCCGGGGTCGGATCCTCTGGAGAGCGCGCTGACACGGTGAGATTTCCGGCAGAAGAAACTCGAGCAGCCCCTTGACTGCGCTGCCTCCAGGGAAGCCCACAGGAGAAGGACACACAGCGTCTCCTTTAACATTCTGTCAGAGATGAGTAGAAAGCAGAGAAATGTGATAGTTCAGTTTCGACACAATTTAATTCTCACACTTTTTGCATTATCAAATGTCCAACTTTCTGCTTTAGCTAGTTTGCGCATGTCTTTTTCATGTATGTTCAATACATAAGAAGGAACTAGGTAACTAGCCTAGTCAAATAACCATTGAGAGAACTGCACTGAATAATCCAATGACCAGGCTTCCATACAGCTTTATTTTGCAAACATACCCCATCATTTGCGCTCGCCTCGGATGGAATTCAGAGCAGCCAGCTAATCCGTGTTATTGAAGCAAGATAAATCAAACCATCTGTAGTTTCACGTTGCTGCGCCGCTGTTGTTTAAAAAAATCCATTGGTCACATGATCAACTGGGTGAGCGATCATGTGATTTCATGTAATCTGATCCTTCATCCCAACAGTCCATTTCCGGTACTCAACATTTCTTCATGTCAAAGAACTTTCGCAACTGCTACATTCGGCACCATTTGTTTACGATCTATCCTGATGGTTCTTGAATGTTACTGTTTTCTTGTAAAACACTTCTCCAGGCAGTGTATTTTTAGCCTATATGGTTTTAGATAAATTGATGTAGGCCTATTCACTTGTTAATCTTGGGTGATTTATTTATTTGCACATGGTTAATCAATGAAGTGAGGCAGTAACATTTTTACCAAATGCAGGCTAGGTCCTACACTCAAAAATGGACACATTCCCCTAATCTTGGGAGACATTTTAGTATGCCTAGGTAGGTAAATAGATGAATTATGTGGTCACACAGACACATGCATGCTATGTGAGGTGACAAAGGCTGCGTTTACACAGGCAGCCCAATTCTGATATTTTTTCCACTAATTGGTCTTTTGACCAATCACGTCAGATCTTTTAATAATATATACATTTCAGATCTGATTGGTCAAAAGATCAGTTAGTGCAAAAAATATCAGAATTGGGCTGCCTGTGTAAACACGGCCTATATAGTTTAGAGAAAAACTAATTTTTTAGGCTGTGGAAATCAATCTCCTATGGATCTGTGGTCCTCTGTAGCTCAATTGGTAGAGCATGGCGCTTGTAACGCCAGGGTAGTGGGTTCGATCCCCGGGACCACCCATACATAAAAATGTATGCACACATGACTGTAAGTCGCTTTGGATAAAAGCGTCTGCTAAATGGCATATTATTATTATATTATTATTATTATTATTATGATTAAAGGGTGTAAATGGACTTTATGGTTTGGAGTTGAATACATGCAATATAGTCTTATAGAGTTTATATTCTGATTAAACATCCTCAAATATGTATTTTATTCTGGCTATTTGATTTTATTATGGCAGTTGGGAGTGAACCTCTGAACCAGCAGCAGCCTGCCCTGCACTCACGCACTCTGTCATCATCATCATCATCATCATCATCATCATCATCATATTGAAATCAAAGGTCAGAGCTCAGAGGAATAGATTTGCTTCCGATTGACTGGAGTTCAGACGTCTATTTCAGTTTACTGAATACTTCCACTTTAAGAAGGCGGCTCCGTCCCAGTCTAGTGTGTTTATTCGATCCTAGAAGTGGCACCACCACATGGAAACGATAGTGTATTTTTTATTCAACATGGCGAAAGCATATGCCGCCCTTCCAGTGGATACATTTGACAAACTTTAATGTTGTGTATAGTTGTGCATTTAGACAAGATGATCGAAAGTTGATCTTGTTCCTGTGATCCTGTCGCTTGACTATTTTTTACACTACTGCCAGTGAGTGGAGCTACAGTAAATGCGACAACATACGGCGCGCAGGGAACCGCCAGGGAAAGGAACAGAGAGAAGTGAAAGCGCGCTGGAACGTTACACCTACAAGAACAGGAATTCAGAAGGAACGAAAACGGACGTGAAATAAACAGTGTCAGTTCGTGCCAAAGCAGTGAGTGAGAGTAGGCTACGCTATGTGACATAGTGAGATGGACGGACTACCGGGGACGGGCTGTGAGCGCACCTCGACCGACCGCGAGTGACCAGACCGAGCCTGAAGCGGATTGGGATGGCAGTATCCAGCAACTCAAGTTTGTCGGGTTCATCAGTGTCTTCTGGTAAGAGTCTTAAATGAAAATATGTTGTTTGATAAAACAAATAACAAACAATTTCCTATATATATTATTTGGCCTTATAATAACATTTTATTATTTGTTAGGCTTATCAATGATAATATTATCACCCTCGTTATTCTCTCTCTCTCTCTCTCTCATATTTATTGCATAATGCAATTAATATAGGGGCTTGTGAGCTAACTGTGTCAAAGCTGGCATGCATGAATTTCGTTTGTGATACACATAATGTAACTTTTTTTTAATCTCGATCTGTGCGTAATTGACAGACATCACCCAATAAGTCACGACACCAGTCGGCTACGTTCGCGTCGATAATAATTCATTTAATTCCTTCTCTCATGTCTTGCTCTCTTTAACCTCCTCTGCCCTCTGCCGCTGAACATAGAACGATAAACGTTCCACGTTCAAGAGCTTGATTGAGAGTGACAGACCAGTCTAGTCGTTGGCAAAGATAATGTGTGTTAATGTGTTTTTAAGGCATACCTTCTTGAGTCTGGTTTCAGTGAGGCATCATCTTGGATAGGAAGTGAACGCCTCTCTCAATGAAGAGGCTGAGATTGTAGGGTTGGAATTGTCATTGATGTACATGTGGTTTTGTTTGGATAACTATCATAAAATTCGCAATTGTCCCCATAATCCACTTGTTGACTGGCAAGTTTGGCCACTGCTATATTTGGTTGGTAGAGACACCAGGGATGGGGTCCCTCTACCTAAATCTACCATTTTCCATCATGCCCCCATGAAGACTGGGGCTTGATGTGACATTTCAAAAATACTTGTTTATTCCCAGTAAAACATTTGAAGTCGGTCACTCACTAGTTGGCAAGATGCCATATATGCTGTGGTCTGAGTGTCTTTAGATACCTATAGGATCAGCTGCCTAGAATATTCTCTGGGTTTATGAGTCAATCATGTAGAGCAGGGGTCTCCAACCCTGTTCCTGAAGAGCTACCTTCCTGGAGGTTTTCACTCCAACCCCAGTTGTAACTAACCTCGTTCATCTTATCAACCAGCTAATTATTCGAATCAGGTGCGCTAGATTAGGGTTGTAGTGAAAACCTACAGGACGGTAGCTCTCCAGGAACAGGGTTGGAGTGAAAACCTACAGGACGGTATCTCTCCAGGAACAGGGTTGGAGTGAAAACCTACAGGACGGTATCTCTCCAGGAACAGGGTTGGAGTGAAAACCTACAGGACGGTATCTCTCCAGGAACAGGGTTGTAGTGAAAACCTACAGGACGGTAGCTCTCCAGGAACAGGGTTGGAGTGAAAACCTACAGGACGGTATCTCTCCAGGAACAGGGTTGGAGTGAAAACCTACAGGACGGTATCTCTCCAGGAACAGGGTTGTAGTGAAAACCTACAGGACGGTATCTCTCCAGGAACAGGGTTGGAGAGCCCTGATGTAGAGGATAGGAAAGACTGATGTCAGAAATGTTCAGAATATGAACTGGAAAAGTGCCACAGCTGCTCAAACAGACTGAGAGTGAAACAGCAGTTGCTGGCTGTAGCCTCCTCCTGCACACACAGTATAGATAAACGTGTGGTGCCCATGTTTGTCAGGGTATAAAGTGCAAACATCACTATCACACTGTTGGTTAATGTATGTGGAGGCCACGCCAGTAACCACAGGGAGTTGGTGTGTGTGTGTGTGGTATATCTCAGTGGAGAAGTGGTTATTCTTGTTGTTTTGAGTAGTTTAATAGCCAGGAGAGGGTGTGTGTGTTTATGTCTTTGATGTTGCCACCACTATTCTATCCAGAGGAAAAGTCACTCCTAAAATAAAATCCACCATAGTGAAGCATGTGCTGCTTGTCTCACAAACCATCAATGACCATAGGAACAGTCAACTGTGCAGGGCAAGGTGGTGTTTGTGTCAAGATCAACAATGTGACCAAAACTCAATATAAGTTACAGAATGTACAGTGAGTGGGTGGGAGGAGCTTTTATCCTATTGCATTTTACATTTACATTTTAGTCATTTAGCAGACGCTCTTATCCAGAGCGACTTACAGTTAGTGAATACATATATATATATATATATATTTTTTTTTTTATACTGGCCCCCTGTGGGAATCGAACCCACAACCCTGGCGTTGCAAACGCCATGTTCTATCAACTGAGCTAGTGCCTTAGACCACTGCGCCACTCAGGAGTATTGCTGCTGGGTTGTTGTCGTCAGAGTGAACATATGATATGATTGCCCGTATTTATTTAGTGTCTTCTAATGACCCCCCCCCCCAACCTACCCAACCATACCACACCACACAACCAGAATCAAATTACCCAGAAGGCTCTGCTGCCCATGGGAGCCAAGACACAATGTTTGCATCCCAAATTACACCCTATTCTCTATAAAGTGCACTACCTTTTGACCATACATAAGGAATAGGGTGCCAATTGGGACGCAGCGATCGTTCCAGGCTGATACAGGATGGCTGTGCCGACCGCATACTTCACAAGACATTATCTCATGACTACGTTGCCAAAAGCAGTGGATTTACCACTTGACCACCGCATCTTTTAAGGGGAAAGTATTTTCTGACTGTGGTGTGGAGGTTTGTCATTATTGCTGGGCTCTGGATATAATGATCAGACGTTACAAGGCACTGTGCTGCCAGGGATAGAGAGCCTGTCACACAAGGCTATCATTATCTTCCTGGAGAGCTTTCTGGCACACAGACACAACATTTGAATCATATTTTCTATGAGGCGTATGACTCCGTCTGCATCCCAAATGGCACCCTCTACCCTATATAGTGCACTACTTTTGATCAGAGCCCAGGGTCCAGGTCAAAAGTAGTGTACTATATAGGGAATAGGGTGCAATTTGGGACGCATCCTCAGAAATGAATCTGTGAACACAACACGTTCTGCTTTATATTAGCCCCTCGGTTTGCTGCTGTAAACAAATGTGGCTGTGATGCTGCTGTCTTCAGCTGTTTCTACGTGACAGTAGTCTCTGGTCTCCAAGCCTTGATTGACTAGACCGTCCTCTCTCGGTGGAGACACAGCGGCTGTATGAGGAAACTGCATGAGCGAGGTCGGTCCAGCCAATCAAGACTTGACTTTGAAGTTATGATTGATGAAACTACCAGGATGAACAGAAAGACTGGAGAAAGACATCCCACTCTAGGATGTTACCCACAATGATGTTACCCACAATTATGTTACTCACTGTAGGATGTTACCCACAATGTTTATCCATCCCACTGTAGGATGTTACCCACAATGTTTATCCATCCCACTGTAGGATATTACCCACAATGATGTTACCCACAATGTTTATCCATCCCACTGTAGGATGTTACCCACAATGTTTATCCATCCCACTCTAGGATGTTACCCACAATGTTTATCCATCCCACTGTAGGATATTACCCACAATGTTTATCCATCCCACTCTAGGATGTTGCCCACAATGTTTATCCATCCCACTCTAGGATGTTACCCACAATGTTTATCCATCCCACTGTAGGATGTTACCCACAATGTTTATCCATACCACTGTAGGATGTTACCCACAATGTTTATCCATCCCACTCTAGGATGTTACCCACAATGATGTTACCCACAATGTTTATCCATCCCACTGTAGGATGTTACCCACAATGTTTATCCATCCCACTGTAGGATGTTACCCACAATGTTTATCCATCCCACTGTAGGATGTTACCCACAATGTTTATCCATACCACTGTAGGATGTTACCCACAATGTTTATCCATCCCACTCTAGGATGTTACCCACAATGATGTTACCCACAATGTTTATCCATCCCACTGTAGGATGTTACCCACAATGTTTATCCATCCCACTCTAGGATGTTACCCACAATGTTTATCCATCCCACTGTAGAATATACCCACAATGTTTATCCATCCCACCGTAGGATGTTACCCACAATGTTTATCCATCCCACTCTAGGATGTTACCCAGAATGTTAATCGATCCCACTGTAGGATATTACCCACAATGTTCATTCATCCCACTGTAGGATATTACCCACAAAGTTCATCCATCCCACTGTAGGATATTACCCATAGTAGAAATCTGGGTAATACAGTCTTGGAAGAAGAATAGACCGTTGATGAAAGCCGTTTCCCAGACACTGACTTGCACTGTATATTATACTCCAATGGGAAGAAAAAAAAGTGATCAGTGATATATTTCACAATCATTTTTCATTCCCCTGGATGAAAAAACAATTTGTGGCCGTGCTTGTGCGGTGCACTGATCTGAGAGAACACTCCTCCGCATTCCTGGCACAGGAGAGCTGAGTAGTGTGCACCAGCACACTGTTAGTCACACAGCACTCAGCAAACACTCTGCCCTACTCTGGCTGGGAGTATATGGAGGGATGCAGGATGAAAGTGTATATTGTCTTCTGCCTTAGGCCTGCAACCACACCATTGGATAGGAGCAGAGGCAGGATTTGTGTCTCATAGGCTGCATCCCTATGTAGTGCCCTGGCCCACTAGTGCACTATATAGGGAATAGTGTGCCATTTGGGCCGCAGACACAGTCTTGCAAATGAAGAGAGCAATCTGTTCTTAAACGTTGTCCTACAGATGTTTCTGTCAAACTCTGTTCTGCATCACATAGCCATTCACATACGGAGTGGAGTGGAGTGGAGTGGAGTGGAGTAGAAACTGTTACTAGTCATGTTTAGTCTGGCTTCAGGACAGTACTGGTGTCAACAGATAAAGATTACATTTTTTCACATTCTAGTAATTTTAGCAGGTTATCACCCTCTAGTGACTTTAAAAAAACAATAACTAAACAGTCGTATGTTTTTATGAAAACAGACAAACTAGCCTGATGTCCCCATACAGAGATGGGGTGAGTTGCTTAATGCAACATGCATCTGTCGTCTATCTCTCCATTCATTATTAATTAGAAACCCTGGTTCCCTCAGTGGCTTCCACCAGGCAGCCAGGGAATCACATTACCAAACAATGTGTTTCCCCCTAACTGATGAAGCCTGGCCTGGGCTGATGCTAACCTAACCAGCATACTGAGTCTGCAGTCAGAAGGGTTCTCTAACCCACCAAACTTGTATTTATTATGGATCCCCATTAGTTCCTGCAAAGGCAGCAGCTACTCTTCCTGGGGTCCAGAAAAATGAAGGCAGTTATACAATTTTAAAAACATGACAATACATTCATAACAGATTTCACAACACACTAAGACCCTCAGCACAAACACACACACACACATTTATTTATTCACACTTGTGTACACACTGTACGTGTGATTGTGCATACCTGTGCGTGCACCTGTGTGCGCACACACACACACATCTGTGCATACCTGTGCACACACACACACACACACTGGATGGATATGCTTGTTTTAGAGCAGTTTGCTGCACAGACGGTCTCCCTACAGGGACGGTGCTACATCCCTATGATCTGACGCTCAGTGGTGTGTGTGTGTGTGGCCATCTGTTTGGTTGGGTCTAGCTGTCCATATGGATAGTGATGATGGTGAGAGGAGGTTGGGGCCTCTTTCTGAGATGTGTGAATAGGAGTGTTCTAGGGCGATTCCACACCAGCTGGAGCGGAAAATATTTTTGGTATCTCAAATTGTTCTGGCAATTCTCACACAGGAACTTCATTGGGAGGAAGGATGTTTAACATGCTTTTGACATTTTGTATCTACCCCCCCCAAAAAAATCATGATGAAATTAGCCATTTTAGGCCCTTTTTAGACCTAGACATGCTTCCTGTAAAGACCCTATGATCTTTGAACCGTACATGATACAGACACCATCTTGGAGTCATTATACTCCTTATAGTGTGCTCTAAAATATGGAGAATGTCTAGATTCTGAAATACACATTTTCACATTCATTTATTCTACATAAAAAATATGAATATCTCAACTACCCTTTTTGATTTTGCTTATATTTAGACATATTATTTAACAATATACTCTTCAAACATGTCAAATTTCCAGAGTTATTATTTTTTAAAGAATCTAGACATACTCCATATTTTAGAGCACACTATAAGGAGTATAATGACTCCAAGATGGTGTCTGTATCATGTACGGTTCACAGATCATAGGGTCTTTACAGGAAGCATGTCTAGGTGTAAAAAGGGCCTAAAATTGCCAATTTCATCATGATTTTCTCAGAAATGGTTTGTGATACAAATGTAAAAAGCATTTCAAACATCCTTCCTCCCAATGAAGTTTCCATGTGAGAATTGCCAGAACAATCTGAGATACCAAAAATATTTTCCGCTCGCGTGGAATCTCCATTTTGTTAAATCTTGCTTGAGCAGAAGTTCTCTCAGGGGAGAACGTCTTTGCTAAGCTTGATCTTTATTCATCTCTTATTCTCTTTGCTTCCAAAGCAAACACCCCGCCGAGAACACACACACACACACCGCTGTAATTATTTTATAAAATTCTTCCAGGGACTGGTGAGTAATGGAGGGAAATAGGATATTAATTGTATCTGTCTGTCTCCTGAGGGGACAACCCTTACCCTCCGGCTGTGTGTGTGTGTGTGTGTGTGTGTGTGTGTGTGTGTGTGTGTGTGTGTGTGTGTGTGTGTTCTCTCACTATTCTCCCTCCACAACACACACAGGCAGCAGGAGTTCAATTTTCCCTATTTGAAATTCGGTCACAAATCAGTATATCTTCTAAGGCTTTCCTAAACCCTTTCTTAGACCTACATATACAGTACGCTCCACAAATCATGTCATATTATTTAGGCGTGTAATAACATGTCCTAATATCTTGTGCTTTGCCAAATGTAGCATAACCCTTATACCATCCATTTAATGAGCTTAAAGTCCTTTAGAGTAGTGTACGTCAGCTCTGGGCCTGCCCTGAAGGACCTCCACCCCCTCACCCCCCCAGACAACCATTCCAGAATAACCCGTTATTCAAAAGAATAGTAAGGAAAAGTCAGTGTTTGGCAAGGTAACCAAAATAAATCACCTTCTCCAAATGATCTGCAGTAGAATCATTCATTTTGATTGTTTGCCAGAGCAGAGACACAATGACCAAGCGGTACTGGAGCGGCGAGTCTAGGTCCAAGAGGCTTCTTAACAGCTTCTACCCCCAAGCCATAAGACTCCTGAACATCTAATCATGGCTACCCATACTATTTGTATTGCCCCCTCTCCCCCTCTTTTACGCTGCTGCTACTCTCTGTTTATTATCTATGCATAGTCACTTTAATAACTCTACCTACATATACATATTACCTCAATTACCTCGACTAACCAGTGCCCCCACACATTGACTCGGTACCGGTATCCCCTGTATATAGCCTCGCTATTGTTATTTTTACTGCTGCTCTTTAATTATTTGTTACTTTTATTGCTTATTATTTTATATTGTATTTTTTGTGTAATTTTTCTTTTTTTGGGTATTCTTTCTTAAAACTGCATTGTTGGTTAAGGGCTTGTAAGTAAGCATTTCACTGTAAGGTCTACACCTGTTGTATTCAGCGCATGTGACAAATACAATTTGATTTGATTTGACAATACATTTCCCCCCAAAGCAATCTAACCACACTGGAGTATATGGAGCCGGATGGCCAATCAATTTTATACGAATCAAGCCGTGTTCTGAAGTGCCTGCGTTTTGAGTTAGGGAAAGTTTGTCCATAAAAAGTCTCTCTTCTGAGTGCTGATTAGATCTATTGAACAAAGGCTTTGTGACACATACAGTATATCACTGTAGACATAGTGTGGTTACGTCCCAAATGGCACCCTATTCCCTTTATAGTGTGCTACTTTATACCTGGGCCCATAAGGGAAGTGTAGTGAATTGGTTGCTATTTGAGATGCAAACTAGATCTTTTGAACAAAGGCATTTGGTTTTTATCAGTCAGATGTATGACTGTAGACACAGAGTACAGTATTTTTCGTCCCAAATGGCACCCTATACCTAACCCTAACTCTAGCTTCATGACCACATCCTGGTTCAACCCTAGCCTAATCCACAACCCTAACTCTAGCTTCATGACCACATCCTGGTTCAACCCTAGCCTCATCCACAACCCTAACCCTAGCTTCATGTCCACATCATGGTTCAACCCTAACCCTCAACCACAACCGTAACCCTAACCCTAGCTTCATGTCCACATCCTGGTTCAACCCTAACCCTAGTCTCAACCACAACCGTAACCCTAGCTTCATGGGAATAGGGTGCCACTTGGGATGCACACTGAGTATGTGCCATGAAGTGCTTTGAAAGGCTGGTCATGGCTCACATCAACACCATTATCCCAGAAACCCTAGACCCACTCCAATTTGCATACAGCCCCAACAGATCCACAGATGATGCAATCTCTCTTGCTCTCCACACTGCCCTTTCCCACCTGGACAAGAGTAACACTTACGTGAGAATGCTATTCATTGACTACAGCTCAGCATTCAACACCATAGTGCCCTCAAAGCTCATCACTAAGCTAAGGATCCTGGGACTAAACACCTCCCTCTGCAACTGGATCCTGGACTTCCTGACGGGCCGCCCCCAGGTGGTAAGGGTAGGTAACAACACATCTGCCACACTGATCCTCAACACTGGGGCCCCTCAGGGGTGCGTGCTCAGTCCCCTCCTGTACTCCCTGTTCACCCATGACTGCATGGCCAGGCACGACTCCAACACCATCATTAAGTTTGCCGACGACACAACAGTGGTAGGCCTGATCACCGACAACGATGAGACAGCCTATAGGGAGGAGGTCAGAGACCTGGCCGTGTGGTGCCAGGATAACAACCTCTCCCTCAACGTGACCAAGACAAAGGAGATGATTGTGGACTACAGGAAAAAAAAGAGGACTGAGCACGCCCCCATTCTCATCGACGGGGCTGTAGTGAAACAGGTTGAGAGCTTCAAGTTCCTTGGTGTCCACATCACCAACGAACTATCATGGTCCAAACACACCAAGACAGTCGTGAAGAGGGCACGACAAAGCCTATTCCCCCTCAGGAGACTGAAAAGATTTGGCATGGGTCCTCAGATCCTTACACATTCTACAGCTGCACCATCGAGAGCATCCTGACTGGTTGCATCACGGCCTGGTATGGCAACTGCTTGGCCTCCGACCGCAAGGCACTACAGAGGGTAGTGCGTACGGCCCAGTACATCACTGGGGCCAAGCTTCCTGCCATCCAGGACCTCTATACCAGGCGGTGTCAGAGGAAGGCCCTCAAAATTGTCAAAGACTCCAGCCACCCTAGTCATAGACTGTTCTCTCTGCTACCGCACGGCAAGCGGTACCGGAGTGCCAAGTCTAGGTCCAAAAGACTTCTCAACAGCTTCTACCCCCAAGCCATAAGACTCCTGAACAGCTAATCATGGCTACCCGGACTATATGCACTGCCCCCCCCACCCCATCTTTTTACGCTGCTGCTACTCTGTTAATGATTTATGCATAGTCACTTCAACTCTACCCACATGTACATATTACTTCAACTAGCCGGTGCCCCCGCACATTGACTCTGCACCAGTACCCCCCTGTATATATAGCCTCCCTACTGTTATTTAATTTTACTTCTGCTCTTTTTTTTCTCAACACTTTTTTTTGTTTTATTCTACTTTTTTATAAAAAATAAATGCACTGTTGGTTAAGGGCTGTAAGTAAGCATTTCACTGTAATGTCTGCACCTGTTGTATTCGGCGCATGTGGCCAATAAAATTTGATTTGATTTGAGTACGCACCTCAAAGCTCTCACATGAAAGTGGCTGTATGGAAATTGCCAATGATGACAACAAAACAGTCAGAGTGTGGTTAACATAGTGATCCAGTGGACCGGTCACTCACTCAGACAAAACTTACTGTGAGTTGTCATTGTCTGGTTGGTTCCTCAGAGCCCCGCTCTCTGCCAGTGACTGTACTACAGTAGGCAGGTCTGGTCTGCCAGTGAGTTTAGTGGTTGTGTCCTAAATAGCACCCTACTTCCTTTTCTAGTGCACTACTTTTGACCAGTGCCCCTATGTTGACTATAAATATAATGCACTGTAAAGTGAATAGGGTGCCATTTAGGACAGAGAGAGAGAGAGAGCTCTTCTTGACTCTCTCAGGTGTGCCTGTGGTAGCCCTAGGGTAGTCAGTAGTTAGCGTGCAGCCCGTCCCCTGGGGGTGAACAGTGGGTCGGCATATTGATCCCTTGACTGATGTCCCTGGGTGTTTTAAATGAAGTCAGTGTCTCTTCTAACTTAATGTGATTCATTGTTCACACATGCAATTACTCCAGCTGTCAGTGACATCCTTCCACCGGGAACAGCAGAGAGATATGTGAGCCTTGTGATGCATTAATGCCACGTTCCATCATTCCACCTGCTTCAATATTATTAGCTACGTTTACACAATGATACCTTGCTAAGCGTCTGTAAGATAGTAGAGGACTTAGCCCCACAGTAGGTCTCTACGTTTCTGGAATAGTTGTCATGCACAGCCTTGCCAGCCTAAGATCCATAGTATAGCCATACTAATTCATTAGATCTGCCTATATACTGTAACAGTACAACATGACTATGTGAAGGTACTTACGGAGCATATAGTAGGTAGTATATTATGCAGGAGGAAGTTGGACCAACTTATGCATTACCAAGGGAACACTGTGGGCATGATGAGAGAGTACAGGAATAAGAAATTGTGGTTACATTATTCTGCATTAAACACAAACCTCAACCGTCGATGCAATTAAAGTAGCACATTTCCCCTTAGGATACAGCGGATCCCATGGGTGTTGGGCTGGAAATTGCATTTCCACGTTTTCTAATTTGTTTTGCCCTTCTTTGGTAATGAATACTGTGTATCATCATCATGGCATAATGCTAGCCTTGAAAGGTGTTTATAAAGATGGATCTATCTGTGAAGAAGGGACATATCCCTGGGCTGCACCAGGTATTATAGATCTGTTGACTGGCAACCTTGTCTGCATCCCAAATGGCATCCTATTCCCTACATAGTGCACTACTTTTGGTCAAAAGTAGTGCACTATGTAGGGAATAGGGTGCCATTGGGACACAGCCTGTTAACTAAAATAATAAGGTGGACATGTGTATTGATTTTCCTTGAAGCAGGGGGACTTAATGAAACTGTATTCACTCACTGAGCAATGAGTATCTCATGAGGCTTCACAGTGTGAATAAACCCTGTGTATAATTATGACTGAGACATAAACAACTATGAAATAACCATGGTGACGATGAGTTCATAATCCATTCAGAGTAAATGTAACTGGGCCACAGAGAGACATGAGAGATTTGACAATTCACCCAAGAAACAAAGAATACATGCCTGTTTTCTAACCCTTTACCCTTCTAACTCCAGTCTTTCTAGTTCTGAACACTCGCTCTCTTTCTCTCGCTCTCTCTCTCTTGCTCTCTCTGTCTCTTTCTCTCGCTCTCTCTGTCTGTCTCTTTCTCTCGCTCTCTCTCTCCATTCAATTCAATTTAAGGGCTTTATTGGCATGGGAAACATATGTTTACATTGTCAAAGCAAGTGAAATGGATGAATAAAAGTGAAATAAACAATAAAAAATGAACAGTAAACATTACACTCACAAGTTCCAAAAGAATAAAGACATTTCAAATGTCATATTATGTCTATATACAGTGTTGTAATGATGTGCAAATAGTTAAAGTACAAAAAGGAAAATAAATAAACATAAATATAGGTTGTATTTACAATGGTGTTTGTTCTTCACTGGTTGCCCTTTTCTTATGGCAACAGGTCACAAATCTTGCTGCTGTGATGGCACACTGGTATTTCACCTAATAGATATGGGAGTTTATCAAAATTGGATTTGTTTTTGTGGGTCTCTGTCTGTCTCTCCCCCCCCCCCCTCTCTCTCTCTCTCTCTCTCTGACCACTGACCCACCTCCTGTGTTGTTGTTTCAGATCCTGAGGATTACCAACCGCCCATATGGAAGTCTTACTGTAAGTATCTAAAGTACTGTTTATCCAGTGTGAAGTCATTGGTTGTTGATGAGGAATGTGGAACGCTAGAACCCTAGTCATCATGGCCACCAGGCTGCTGCATGTCACTACAAAGGACTCTTTATGTGATCATATCAGGATATTAAAGCATAAATACTTTCATCTGTTATTACAGTTAGTGTGTACAGTGAGGCTTCTTGGGATGCTCCATGCTTCAGCACAGCTTCTTGTTATGTTAGTTCTCTCTCCTCTCCAATCTTCTCTCTTCTAACGCCGGCTGAGAGATATTTTTAGAGCTCACTATGTCTTCGTCATGTTCGTGGAAGATATCCTGTGTGTGTGTGTGTGTGTGTGTGTGTGTGTGTGTGTGTCCATGTATCCGTGGAAGAAGTCCAGGTCTTGCTGGTTGATGTGAGTTGTCCTGACTAAAACAAAAACTCAAAGTCAGGAGTCTGCCTTCTCCCGCATGGAAAGTCTGTTGTGGGGAAGATTCAGTGCAGAGACTTAACCTTTTACACAACAACACTACTCCCAATGCTGTGTTACATCACAATGAGGAAACAGCACGACTCCCAATGCTGTGTTACATTACACAGAGGAAAGAGTTCTCGGCAACAACACTCTTGTCTTTCTTCTAATCCTGCATCGTCCACCATTCTTAGGATGCGTCCCCAAATGGCACCCTGTTCCCTAATTAGTGCATTACTATTCTCTATTTAGTGCATTACTTTCGCACTAAATATGTAACCATGTATAATTTTGTGTTCTTCACCAATAAAGCTGTGTTATAAAAAAAGTAGTGCACTATGTAGGGAATAGGGTGTCATTTGGGATACACTCTTAGTGTCATACACATTCTTATTGCATGACATAAGTATAGTGTAATCTCTATGTCTACAGTAATGCCCTACAGAATAGGTACATTACCACAGACAATGTGCCTAGTGTGCCCAGCTCAGCTCAGATATATTCAACTGTCGCAGGCTTAAGCATTTGATGTGATTCATGTCACTCCACTACACGTTTCATCTCCATTCCATTTTCAACAGTTTCGCTGATTTACACCCAAAACTCTTTAAGCACACTTAATCCATGATGGCAGCTCGGCTCAGCGCTGCTGCTACGTGTGTCACTGGGTTACTTTGGTTGCATCCTAAATTAAACCCTATACCCTATTCCCTATGTACTGTAGTTCTGGGCTCTGGTCAAATGTAGTGCAGTACATAGGGAATAGGGTGCCATTTGGGATGCATCCTGTGTCTCCCCATTGTGTCCCAGTACTAGGATTAATAGACACTGTTAGCATCCTATGGGCCCTAGCATACTATGGGCCCTATGGTCCCTGATCAAAAGTAGTGCACTACATAGGGAATAGGGTGCCATTTGGGATGCAGCCCTCTGTGAAATATCCATTGACATTCACACATAGGGTTTGGTGATAAACGGGACCTGTCATATAAACCACTGAGAGAGAGCAGCCTATGGATATCTTCGACTTCTCTAATGGCTCCTGGTGTTCCTACTGTTCCTTGTTGACTTTGCTCGGAGTTAGGCAACAAGTGAGCCAGCCGTCTTTGAACCATACTGTCAGTGGCCATACAGAGACTGTGTATGCTGCATATCCAATATTAGAGCAACTATAACCTTCTAACTGTCCGTTAGGAAGTTTAACTCCTCAGAATCTAGTGCCCCTTCCAAGTCCTGCTGGGACCACTACACGCAAACATGTTCCATGGTTAAAAATAATGTTATGCATGTGACAGGGAGTTGCAAGAGGTGTGCATTGGGTTGTTATTAATAACTGTGTAACTCAAATAAATGATTAGACATCTGCTTGAGCATATAGCGCAAGGCAAATAACTTGTCAGGTGGATGGGTTATCTTGGCAAAGGAGGAATGTTCACTCACAGGGATGTAAACAAATTAGTGCACAAAATTGGAGAAAGATAAGCTGGACCAGCCTGTTAGCTGTGGAGTGAAAATAGGATTTAAAGGAGATGAATACATTGGTGATGGCTGTACTGTAGTGTTACTGTATGTCCTTAGCTATCAGTGTCCAGCTGATAACCCCATACAGTGCATGAATGAATACATTACTAATCTTTATTGTCCCATAGGGAAGTAATGCATGAATTAGTGTGTGTGTGTGTGTGTGTGTGTGTGTGTGTGTGTGTGTGTGTGTGTGTGTGTGTGTAAAGGGGTCTACGCAAAAGGAGCAGAAGGAGGTCTGTTTGTGCGTCTGAATTTTCGGAACGCGACGCAAACGGACCTCCGTCGGCTTAGTTTCCGTAGACTGTGTTGAGGCCTTAAGGCTGCATAACTCAATAAGCGTACATATACATATCTATACATATACAGTGAGGGGGAAAAAGTATTTGATCCCCTGCTGATTTTGTACATTTGCCCACTGACAAAGAAATGATCAGTCTATAATTTTAATGGTAGGTTTATTTGAACAGTGAGAGACAGAATAACAACAACAAAATCCTGAAAAACGCATGTCAAAAATGTTATAAATTGATTTGTATTTTAATGAGGGAAATAAGTATTTGACCCCCTCTCAATCAGAAAGATTTCTGGCTCCCAGGTGTCTTTTATACAGGTAACGAGCTGAGATTAGGAGCACACTCTTAAAGGGAGTGCTCCTAATCTCAGTTTGTTACCTGTATAAAAGACACCTGTCCACAGAAGCAATCAATCAATCAGATTCCAAACTCTCCACCATGGCCAAGACCAAAGAGCTCTCCAAGGATGTCAGGGACAAGATTGTAGACCTACACAAGGCTGGAATGGGCTACAAGACCATCGCCAAGCAGCTGGTGAGAAGGTGACAACAGTTGGTGTGATTATTCGCAAATGGAAGAAACACAAAATAACTGTCAATCTCCCTCGGCCTGGGGCTCCATGCAAGAACTCACCTCGTGGAGTTGCAATGATCATGAGAACGGTGAGGAATCAGCCCAGAACTACACGGGAGGATCTTGTCAATGATCTCAAGGCAGCTGGGACCATAGTCACCAAGAAAACAATTGGTAACACATTACACCGTGAAGGACTGAAATCCTGCAGTGCCCGCAAGGTCCCCCTGCTCAAGAAAGCACATATACAGGGCCGTCTGAAGTTTTCCAATGAACATCTGAATGATTCAGAGGAGAACTGGGTGAAAGTGTTGTGGTCAGATGAGACCAAAATCGAGCTCTTTGGCATCAACTCAACTCGCCGTGTTTGGAGGAGGAGGAATGCTGCCTATGACCCCAAGAACACCATCCCCACCGTCAAACATGGAGGTGGAAACAAGCTTTGGGGGTGTTTTTCTGCTAAGGGGACAGGATAACTTCACTGCATCAAAGGGACGATGGACGGGGCCATGTACCGTCAAATCTTGGGTGAGAACCTCCTTCCCTCAGCCAGGGCATTGAAAATGGGCCGTGGATGGGTATTCCAGCATAACAATGACCCAAAACACATGGCCAAGGCAACAAAGGAGTGGCTCAAGAAGAAGCACATTAAGGTCCTGGAGTGGCCTAGCCAGTCTCCAGACATTAATCCCATAGAAAATCTGTGGAGGGAGCTGAAGGTTCGAGTTGCCAAATGTCAGCCTCGAAACCTTAATGACTTGGAGAAGATCTGCAAAGAGGAGTGGGACAAAATCCCTCCTGAGATGTGTGCAAACCTGGTGACCAACTACAAGAAACGTCTGACCTCTGTGATTGCCAACAAGGGTTTTGCCACCAAGTACTAAGTGATGTTTTGCAGAGGGGTCAAATACTTATTTCCCTCATTAAAATGCAAATCAATTCATAACTTTTTTGACATGCGTTTTTATGGATTTTTTTTGTTATTCTGTTCAAATAAACCTACCATTGAAATTATAGACTGATAATTTCTTTGTCAGTGGGCAAACGTACAAAATCAGCAGGGGATCAAATACTTTTTTCCCTCACTGTACATATCTATACATATACATATACATATCTATACATATTGTGGCCTCAGCAGTGCAGCCATTCTAATACTGAATACTATGCTTTTTACCTGACAGTCCATGTTTGTCACTTACAGTGTACCAGCTCCAGCAGGAAGCTCCTCGGCCCAAGAGGATCACCTGCCCTCAGGGGGTCAGTACTGTATATCACTTAACAATATACAGTGCATTCGGAAAGTATTCAGACCCCTTGACTTTTTCCACATTTTGTTACGTTACAGCCTTATTCTAAAATGGATTGTAAAAAATGTTATCAATCTATACACAATACCCCATAATGACAAAGAAAAAACAGGTTTTTAGAAATGTTTGCAAATTTATAAAGAAAACAACAATTGAAATATCACATTTAAATAAGTATTCAGGCCCTTTACTCAGTACTTTGTTGAAACACCTTTGGCAGTGATTACAGCCTTGAGTCTTCTTGGCTATGACGCTACAAGCTTGGCACACCTGTATTTGGGGAGTTTCTCCCATTCTTCTCTGCAGATCCTCTCAAGCTCTGTCAGGTTGGATGGAGAGCATCGCTGCACAGCTATTTTCATGTCCATCTAGAGATGTTCGATCTGGTTCAAGTCCGGGCTCTGGCTGGGCCACTCAAGGACATTGCATTGTCTTGGCTGAGCGCTCTGGAGCAGGTTATCATCAAGGATCTCTCTGTACTTCGCTCCGGTCATCTTTCCCTCGATCCAGTCCCTGCCGCTGAATAACATCCCCACAGCATGATGCCGCCACCACCATGCTTCACCATAGGGATGGTGCCAGGTTTCCTCCAGACATTCAGGTCAAAGAGTTCAATCTTGGTTTCATCAGACCAGAGAATCTTGTCTCTCATGATCTGAGAGTCCTTTAGGTGCCTTTTGGCGAACTCCATCGGCCTGTCATGTGCCTTTTACTGAGGAGTGGCTTCCGTCTGGCCACTACCATAAAGGCCTGATTGGTGGAGTGCTGCAGAGATAGTTGTGCTTCTGGAAGGTTCTCCCATCTCCACAGAGGAACTCTGGAGCTCTGTCAGAGTGACAATTGGGTTCTTGGTCACCTCCCTGACCAAGGCCCTTCTCCACGATTGCTCAGTTTGGCCGGGCAGCCAGCTCTAGGAAGAGTCTTGGTGGTTCCAAACTTCTTCCATTTAAGAATGGTGGAGGACACTGTGTTCTTGGGGACCTTCAATGCTGCAGACATTTTGGTACCCTTTCCCAGATCTGTGCCTCGACACAATCCTATCTCGGAGCTCTACGGACAATTCCTTCGACCTCATGGTTTTTGCTCTGACATGCACTGCCAACTGTGGGACCTTATGTAGACAGGTGTGTGCCTTTCCAAATCATGTCCAATCAATTGAATTTACCACAGGTGGACTCCAATCAAGTTGTAGAAACATCTTAAGGATGATCAATGGAAACAGGATGCACCTGAGCTCAATTTCGAGACTCATAGCAGAGGGTCTGAATACTTATGTAAATAAGGTATTTCTGTTTTCGCTTTGTCATTATGGGGTATTGTGTGTAGATTGATGAGAAAAAATAATATTTAATACATTTTAGAATAAGGCTGTAACGTAACAAAATGTGGAAAAAGGGAAGGGGTCTGAATACTTTCCGAAGGCACTGTAAGATACACCACCATTCTCTACCCTTCTCCCAAAGTCTGCACTTCTCAGAATCAGGGGGGCAACCATATAGACCACATTATTTTCTGATAGGATGCCTGCTCTGTTGTGATAAAAAGAGGTTAGGCAATTGGCAGGATTAGAGACGGAGTTGCTTAGTCAGAGGGAGACACAGACACACAGAGAGAGACTGACACAGAGAGAGACTGACACATAGAGAGGGAGACAGACAGACACAGAGAGAGGGAGACAGACAGACACAGAGAGGGAGACAGACAGACACAGAGAGAGGGAGACAGACAGACACAGAGAGAGGGAGACAGACAGACGCAGAGAGAGACTGACACAGAGAGACTGACACAGGGAGAGACTGACACAGGGAGAGGGAGACAGACAGACACAGGGAGAGGGAGACAGACAGACACAGAGAGAGGGAGACAGAGACACAGATAGACACAGAGAGGGAGGCAGACAGACACAGACTGACACAGAGAGAGGGAGACAGACTGACACAGAGAGAGGGAGACAGACTGACACAGAGAGAGGGAGACAGACTGACACAGAGAGAGGGAGACAGACTGACACAGAGAGAGGGAGACAGACTGACACAGAGAGAGGGAGACAGACTGACACAGAGAGAGGGAGACAGACTGACACAGAGAGAGGGAGACAGACTGACACAGAGAGAGACTGACACAGAGAGAGACTGACACAGAGAGAGACTGACACAGAGAGAGACTGACACAGGGAGAGACTGACACAGGGAGAGACTGACACAGGGAGACAGACAGACACAGGGAGAGGGAGACAGACAGACACAGAGAGAGGGAGACAGAGACACAGATAGACACAGAGAGGGAGGCAGACAGACACAGACTGACACAGAGAGGGAGGCAGACAGACACAGACTGACACAGAGAGGGAGACAGACTGACACAGAGAGAGACTGACACAGAGAGAGACTGACACAGAGAGAGACTGACACAGAGAGAGACTGACACAGAGAGAGGGAGACAGACCGACACAGAGAGAGGGAGACAGACAGACACAGAGAGAGGGAGACAGACAGACACAGAGAGAGGGAGGCAGACAGACACAGACAGACACAGAGAGAGGGAGGCAGACAGACACAGACAGACACAGAGAGGGAGACAGACAGACACAGAGAGAGAGGGAGACAGACAGACACAGAGAGAGAGGGAGACAGACAGACACAGAGAGAGAGGGAGACAGACAGACACAGAGAGAGGGAGACAGACAGACACAGAGAGAGGGAGACAGACTGACACAGAGAGAGGGAGACAGACTGACACAGAGAGAGGGAGACAGACTGACACAGAGAGAGGGAGACACAGACACAGAGGGAGACAGACAGACACAGAGAGAGAGGGAGACAGACAGACACAGAGAGAGAGGGAGACAGACAGACACAGAGAGAGAGGGAGACAGACAGACACAGAGAGAGAGGGAGACAGACATACACAGAGAGAGAGGGAGACAGACAGACACAGAGAGAGAGGGAGACAGACAGACACAGAGAGAGAGGGAGACAGACAGACACAGAGAGAGAGGGAGACAGACAGACACAGAGAGAGAGAGGGAGACAGACAGACACAGAGAGAGGGAGACAGACTGACACAGAGAGAGGGAGACAGACTGACACAGAGAGAGGGAGACAGACTGACACAGAGAGAGGGAGACAGACTGACACAGAGAGAGGGAGACAGACTGACACAGAGAGAGAGGGAGACAGACACACAGAGAGAGAGGGAGACAGACACACAGAGAGAGAGGGAGACAGACAGACAGAGAGAGAGGGAGACAGACAGACAGAGAGAGGGAGACAGAGAGCGACAGAGATAGGGAGTAGGAAACAGAGAGAGGGAAACAGACTGATACAGAGACAGACACAGAGAGAGAGGGAGACAGACAGACACAGAGAGAGAGGGAGACAGATAGACACAGAGAGAGAGGGAGGCAGACAGACACAGACTGACACAGAGAGAGGGAGACAGACTGACACAGAGAGGGAGACAGACTGACACAGAGAGAGGGAGACAGACTTACACAGAGAGAGAGGGAGACAGACAGACACAGAGAGGGAGACAGACAGACACAGAGAGAGAGGGAGACAGACAGACACAGAGAGAGAGGGAGACAGACAGACACAGAGAGAGAGGGAGACAGACATACACAGAGAGAGAGGGAGACAGACATACACAGAGAGAGAGGGAGACAGACAGACACAGAGAGAGAGGGAGACAGACAGACACAGAGAGAGAGGGAGACAGACACACAGAGAGAGAGGGAGACAGACACACAGAGAGAGAGGGACAGACAGACACAGAGAGAGAGGGAGACAGACAGACAGAGAGAGGGAGACAGAAACAGAGAGAGGGAAACAGACTGATACAGAGACAGACACAGAGAGAGAGGGAGACAGACAGACACAGAGAGAGAGGAGACAGACAGACACAGAGAGAGAGGGAGACAGACAGACACAGAGAGAGAGGGAGACAGACAGACACAGAGAGAGAGGGAGACAGACAGACACAGAGAGAGAGGGAGACAGACAGACACAGAGAGAGAGGGAGACAGACAGACACAGAGAGAGAGGGAGACAGACTGACACAGAGAGAGGGAGACAGACTGACACAGAGAGAGGGAGACAGACTGACACAGAGAGAGGGAGACAGACAGACACAGAGAGAGGGAGACAGACAGACACAGAGAGAGGGAGACAGACTGACACAGAGAGAGACTGACACAGAGAGAGACTGACACAGAGAGAGACTGACACAGAGAGAGACTGACACAGAGAGAGACTGACACAGAGAGAGACTGACACAGGGAGAGACTGACACAGGGAGACAGACAGACACAGGGAGAGGGAGACAGACAGACACAGAGAGAGGGAGACAGAGACACAGATAGACACAGAGAGGGAGGCAGACAGACACAGACTGACACAGAGAGGGAGGCAGACAGACACAGACAGACACAGAGAGAGGGAGACAGACTGACACAGAGAGAGGGAGACAGACTGACACAGAGAGAGGGAGACAGACTGACACAGAGAGAGGGAGACAGACTGACACAGAGAGAGGGAGACAGACTGACACAGAGAGAGGGAGACAGACTGACACAGAGAGAGGGAGACAGACTGACACAGAGAGAGGGAGACAGACTGACACAGAGAGAGGGAGACACAGACACAGAGAGAGGGAGACAGACTGACACAGAGAGAGACTGACACAGAGAGAGACTGACACAGAGAGAGGGAGACAGACAGACACAGAGAGAGGGAGACAGACAGACACAGAGAGAGGGAGACAGACAGACACAGAGAGAGGGAGACAGACAGACACAGACAGACACAGAGAGAGGGAGACAGACAGACACAGAGAGAGAGGGAGACAGACAGACACAGAGAGAGAGGGAGACAGACAGACACAGAGAGAGAGGGAGACAGACAGACACAGAGAGAGGGAGACAGACTGACACAGAGAGAGGGAGACAGACTGACACAGAGAGAGGGAGACAGACTGACACAGAGAGAGGGAGACAGACAGACACAGAGAGAGACTGACACAGAGAGAGACTGACACAGAGAGAGACTGACACAGAGAGAGGGAGACAGACAGACACAGAGAGAGGGAGACAGACAGACACAGAGAGAGGGAGACAGACAGACACAGAGAGAGGGAGACAGACAGACACAGAGAGAGGGAGGCAGACAGACACAGACAGACACAGAGAGAGGGAGACAGAGACACAGACAGACAGACACAGAGAGGGAGGCAGACAGACACAGACAGACACAGAGAGAGGGAGGCAGACAGACACAGAGAGAGGGAGACAGACAGACACAGAGAGAGGGAGACAGACAGACACAGAGAGAGAGGGAGACAGACAGACACAGAGAGAGAGGGAGACAGACAGACACAGAGAGAGAGGGAGACAGACAGACACAGAGAGAGAGGGAGACAGACACACAGAGAGAGAGGGAGACAGACACAGAGAGAGAGAGGGAGACAGACACACAGAGAGAGGGGGATACAGACACACAGCGAGAGAGGGAGACACACAGCGAGAGAGGGAGACAGACAGACACAGAGAGAGAGGCAGACAGACAGACAGAGAGAGGGAGACAGACAGACAGAGAGAGGGAGACAGAAACAGAGAGAGGGAAACAGACTGATACAGAGACAGACACAGAGAGAGAGGCAGACAGACACAGACTGACACAGAGAGGGAGGCAGACAGACACAGACTGACACAGAGAGGGAGACAGACTGACACAGAGAGAGACTGACACAGAGAGAGACTGACACAGAGAGAGACTGACACAGAGAGAGGGAGACAGACAGACACAGAGAGAGGGAGACAGACTGACACAGAGAGAGGGAGACAGACAGACACAGAGAGAGACTGACACAGAGAGAGACTGACACAGAGAGAGACTGACACAGAGAGAGGGAGACAGACAGACACAGAGAGAGGGAGACAGACAGACACAGAGAGAGGGAGACAGACCGACACAGAGAGAGGGAGACAGACCGACACAGAGAGAGGGAGACAGACCGACACAGAGAGAGGGAGGCAGACAGACACAGACAGACACAGAGAGAGGGAGGCAGACAGACACAGACAGACACAGAGAGAGAGGGAGGCAGACAGACACAGAGAGAGGGAGACAGACAGACACAGAGAGAGTTGGAGACAGACAGACACAGAGAGAGAGGGAGACAGACAGACACAGAGAGAGAGGGAGACAGACAGACACAGAGAGAGAGGGATACAGACAGACACAGAGAGAGAGGGAGACAGACAGACACAGAGAGAGAGGGAGACAGACACAGAGAGAGAGAGGGAGACAGACACAGAGAGAGAGAGGGAGACAGACACACAGAGAGAGAGGGAGACAGACACACAGAGAGAGAGGGAGACAGACAGACACAGAGAGAGAGAGAGACAGACAGACAGAGAGAGGGAGACAGAGAGCGACAGAGATAGGGAGACAGAAACAGAGAGAGGGAAACAGACTGATACAGAGACAGACACAGAGAGAGAGGGAGACAGACAGACACAGAGAGAGAGGGAGACAGATAGACACAGAGAGAGAGGGAGGCAGACAGACACAGACTGACACAGAGAGAGGGAGACAGACTGACACAGAGAGGGAGACAGACTGACACAGAGAGAGGGAGACAGACTTACACAGAGAGAAGGAGACAGACTGACACAGAGAGAGGGAGACCGACTGACACAGAGAGAGGGAGACAGACACAGACAGACACAGAGAGGGAGGCAGACAGACACAGACAGACACAGAGAGAGGGAGGCAGACAGACACAGAGAGAGGGAGACAGACAGACACAGAGAGAGAGGGAGACAGACAGACACAGAGAGAGAGGGAGACAGACACAGAGAGAGAGAGGGAGACAGACACAGAGAGAGAGAGGGAGACAGACACAGAGAGAGAGAGGGAGACAGACACACAGAGAGAGAGGGAGACAGACACACAGAGAGAGAGGGAGACAGACACACAGAGAGAGAGGGAGACAGACAGACACAGAGAGAGAGGGAGACAGACAGACAGAGAGAGGGAGACAGAGAGCGACAGAGATAGGGAGACAGAAACAGAGAGAGGGAAACAGACTGATACAGAGACAGACACAGAGAGAGAGGGAGACAGACAGACACAGAGAGAGAGGGAGACAGATAGACACAGAGAGAGAGGGAGGCAGACAGACACAGACTGACACAGAGAGAGGGAGACAGACTGACACAGAGAGGGAGACAGACTGACACAGAGAGAGGGAGACAGACTTACACAGAGAGGAGACAGACTGACACAGAGAGAGGGAGACAGACTGACACAGAGAGGGAGGCAGACAGACACAGACAGACACAGAGAGAGAGGGAGACAGACAGACACAGAGAGAGAGGGAGACAGACAGACACAGAGAGAGAGGGAGACAGACAGACACAGAGAGAGAGGGAGACAGACAGACACAGAGAGAGAGGGAGACAGACAGACACAGAGAGAGAGGGAGACAGACAGACACAGAGAGAGAGGGAGACAGACAGACACAGAGAGAGAGGGAGACAGACAGACACAGAGAGAGAGAGGGAGACAGACAGACACAGAGAGAGAGGGAGACAGACAGACACAGAGAGAGAGGGAGACAGACACAGAGAGAAAGAGGGAGACAGACACAGAGAGAGAGAGGGAGACAGACACACAGAGAGAGAGGGAGACAGACACACAGAGAGGTAGACAGACAGACAGAGAGAGGGAGACAGAGAGCGACAGAGATAGGGAGACAGAAACAGAGAGAGGGAAACAGACTGATACAGAGACAGACACAGAGAGAGAGGGAGACAGACAGACACAGAGAGAGAGGGAGACAGATAGACACAGAGAGAGAGGGAGGCAGACAGACACAGACTGACACAGAGAGAGGGAGACAGACTGACACAGAGAGGGAGACAGACTGACACAGAGAGGGAGACAGACTGACACAGAGAGGGAGACAGACTGACACAGAGAGAGGGAGACAGACACACAGAGAGAGAGGGAGACAGACAGACACAGAGAGAGAGGGAGACAGACAGACAGAGAGAGGGAGACAGACAGACAGAGAGAGGGAGACAGAAACAGAGAGAGGGAAACAGACTGATACAGAGACAGACACAGAGAGAGAGGCAGACAGACACAGACTGACACAGAGAGGGAGGCAGACAGACACAGACTGACACAGAGAGGGAGACAGACTGACACAGAGAGAGACTGACACAGAGAGAGACTGACACAGAGAGAGACTGACACAGAGAGAGACTGACACAGAGAGAGGGAGACAGACCGACACAGAGAGAGGGAGACAGACAGACACAGAGAGAGGGAGACAGACAGACACAGAGAGAGGGAGACAGACAGACACAGAGAGAGGGAGGCAGACAGACACAGACAGACACAGAGAGAGGGAGGCAGACAGACACAGACAGACACAGAGAGAGAGGGAGACAGACAGACACAGAGAGAGAGGGAGACAGACAGACACAGAGAGAGAGGGAGACAGACAGACACAGAGAGAGGGAGACAGACAGACACAGAGAGAGGGAGACAGACTGACACAGAGAGAGGGAGACAGACTGACACAGAGAGGGAGACAGACTGACACAGAGAGAGGGAGTAGACTTACACAGAGAGAAGGAGACAGACTGACACAGAGAGAGGGAGACAGACTGACACAGAGAGAGGGAGACAGACAGACATAGAGAGAGAGGGAGACAGACAGACACAGAGAGAGAGGGAGACAGACAGACACAGAGAGAGAGGGAGACAGACAGACACAGAGAGAGAGGGAGACAGACAGACACAGAGAGAGAGGGAGACAGACATACACAGAGAGAGAGGGAGACAGACAGACACAGAGAGAGAGGGAGACAGACACACAGAGAGAGAGGGAGACAGACACACAGAGAGAGAGGGAGACAGACACACAGAGAGAGAGGGAGACAGACAGACACAGAGAGAGAGGGAGACAGACAGACACAGAGAGAGAGGGAGACAGACAGACACAGAGAGAGAGGGAGACAGACATACACAGAGAGAGAGGGAGACAGACAGACACAGAGAGAGAGGGAGACAGACACACAGAGAGAGAGGGAGACAGACACACAGAGAGAGAGGGAGACAGACAGACAGAGAGAGGGAGACAGACAGACAGAGAGAGGGAGACAGAAACAGAGAGAGGGAAACAAACTGATACAGAGACAGACACAGAGAGAGAGGGAGACAGACAGACACAGAGAGAGAGGGAGACAGACAGACACAGAGAGAGAGGGAGAGAGACAGACACAGAGAGAGAGGGAGACAGACAGACACAGAGAGAGAGGGAGACAGACAGACACAGAGAGAGGGAGACAGACTGACACAGAGAGAGGGAGACAGACTGACACAGAGAGAGGGAGACAGACTGACACAGAGAGAGGGAGACAGACTGACACAGAGAGAGACTGACACAGAGAGAGACTGACACAGAGAGAGACTGACACAGAGAGAGACTGACACAGAGAGAGACTGACACAGGGAGAGACTGACACAGGGAGACAGACAGACACAGGGAGAGGGAGACAGACAGACACAGAGAGAGGGAGACAGAGACACAGATAGACACAGAGAGGGAGGCAGACAGACACAGACTGACACAGAGAGGGAGGCAGACAGACACAGACTGACACAGAAAGGGAGACAGACTGACACAGAGAGAGGGAGACAGACTGACACAGAGAGAGGGAGACAGACTGACACAGAGAGAGGGAGACAGACTGACACAGAGAGAGGGAGACAGACTGACACAGAGAGAGGGAGACAGACTGACACAGAGAGAGACTGACACAGAGAGAGACTGACACAGAGAGAGGGAGACAGACAGACACAGAGAGAGGGAGACAGACAGACACAGAGAGAGGGAGACAGACAGACACAGAGAGAGGGAGACAGACAGACACAGAGAGAGGGAGACAGACAGACACAGACAGACACAGAGAGAGGGAGACAGACAGACACAGACAGACACAGAGAGAGGGAGACAGACAGACACAGAGAGAGAGGGAGACAGACAGACACAGAGAGAGAGGGAGACAGACAGACACAGAGAGAGAGGGAGACAGACAGACACAGAGAGAGAGGGAGACAGACAGACACAGAGAGAGAGGGAGACAGACAGACACAGAGAGAGGGAGACAGACTGACACAGAGAGAGGGAGACAGACTGACACAGAGAGAGGGAGACAGACTGACACAGAGAGAGGGAGACAGACTGACACAGAGAGAGGGAGACAGACTGACACAGAGAGAGGGAGACACAGACACAGAGAGAGACTGACACAGAGAGAGACTGACACAGAGAGAGACTGACACAGAGAGAGACTGACACAGAGAGAGGGAGACAGACAGACACAGAGAGAGGGAGACAGACAGACACAGAGAGAGGGAGACAGACAGACACAGAGAGAGGGAGACAGACAGACACAGAGAGAGGGAGGCAGACAGACACAGACAGACACAGAGAGAGGGAGACAGAGACACAGACAGACAGACACAGAGAGGGAGGCAGACAGACACAGACAGACACAGAGAGAGGGAGGCAGACAGACACAGAGAGAGGGAGACAGACAGACACAGAGAGAGAGGGAGACAGACAGACACAGAGAGAGAGGGAGACAGACAGACACAGAGAGAGAGGGAGACAGACAGACACAGAGAGAGAGGGAGACAGACACACAGAGAGAGAGGGAGACAGACACAGAGAGAGAGAGGGAGACAGACACACAGAGAGAGGGGGATACAGACACACAGAGAGAGGGGGATACAGACACACAGAGAGAGAGGGAGACAGACAGACACAGAGAGAGAGGGAGACAGACAGACAGAGAGAGGGAGACAGACAGACAGAGAGAGGGAGACAGAAACAGAGAGAGGGAAACAGACTGATATAGAGACAGACACAGAGAGAGAGGGAGACAGACAGACACAGAGAGAGAGGGAGACAGACAGACACAGAGAGAGAGGGAGACAGACAGACACAGAGAGAGAGGGAGACAGACAGACACAGAGAGAGAGGGAGAGACTGACACAGAGAGAGGGAGACAGACTGACACAGAGAGAGGGAGACAGACTGACACAGAGAGAGGGAGACAGACAGACACAGAGAGAGGGAGACAGACAGACACAGAGAGAGGGAGACAGACAGACACAGAGAGAGGGAGACAGACAGACACAGAGAGAGGGAGACAGACTGACACAGAGAGAGGGAGACAGACTGACACAGAGAGAGGGAGACAGACTGACACAGGGAGAGACTGACACAGAGAGAGACTGACACAGAGAGAGACTGACACAGAGAGAGACTGACACAGAGAGAGACTGACACAGGGAGACAGACAGACACAGAGAGAGGGAGACAGAGACACAGATAGACACAGAGAGGGAGGCAGACAGACACAGACTGACACAGAGAGGGAGGCAGACAGACACAGACTGACACAGAGAGGGAGACAGACTGACACAGAGAGAGGGAGACAGACTGACACAGAGAGAGGGAGACAGACTGACACAGAGAGAGGGAGACACAGACACAGAGAGAGGGAGACAGACTGACACAGAGAGAGACTGACACAGAGGGAGACTGACACAGAGAGAGGGAGACAGATAGACACAGAGAGAGGGAGACAGACAGACACAGAGAGAGGGAGACAGACAGACACAGAGAGAGGGAGGCAGACAGACACAGACAGACACAGAGAGAGGGAGACAGAGACACAGACAGACAGACACAGAGAGGGAGGCAGACAGACACAGACAGACACAGAGAGAGGGAGGCAGACAGACACAGAGAGAGGGAGACAGACAGACACAGAGAGAGAGGGAGACAGACAGACACAGAGAGAGAGGGAGACAGACAGACACAGAGAGAGAGGGAGACAGACAGACACAGAGAGAGAGGGAGACAGACAGACACAGAGAGAGAGGGAGACAGACACACAGAGAGAGAGGGAGACAGACACAGAGAGAGAGAGGGAGACAGACACACAGAGAGAGGGGGATACAGACACACAGAGAGAGGGGGATACAGACACACAGAGAGAGAGGGAGACAGACAGACACAGAGAGAGGGAGGCAGACAGACACAGACAGACACAGAGAGAGGGAGACAGAGACACAGACAGACAGACACAGAGAGGGAGGCAGACAGACACAGACAGACACAGAGAGAGGGAGGCAGACAGACACAGACAGACACAGAGAGAGGGAGACAGACAGACACAGAGAGAGAGGGAGACAGACAGACACAGAGAGAGAGGGAGACAGACAGACACAGAGAGAGAGGGAGACAGACAGACACAGAGAGAGGGAGACAGACAGACACAGAGAGAGGGAGACAGACAGACACAGAGAGAGGGAGACAGACTGACACAGAGAGAGGGAGACAGACTGACACAGAGAGAGGGAGACACAGACACAGAGAGAGGGAGACAGACTGACACAGAGAGAGGGCGACACAGACACAGAGGGAGACAGACTGACACAGAGAGAGACTGACACAGAGAGAGACTGACACAGAGAGAGGGAGACAGACAGACACAGAGAGAGGGAGACAGACGGACACAGAGAGAGGGAGACAGACAGACACAGAGAGAGGGAGACAGACAGACACAAAGAGAGGGAGGCAGACAGACACAGACAGACACAGAGAGAGGGAGACAGAGACACAGACAGACAGACACAGAGAGGGAGGCAGACAGACACAGACAGACACAGAGAGAGGGAGGCAGACAGACACAGAGAGAGGGAGACAGACAGACACAGAGAGAGAGGGAGACAGACAGACACAGAGAGAGAGGGAGACAGACAGACACAGAGAGAGAGGGAGACAGACAGACACAGAGAGAGAGGGAGACAGACAGACACAGAGAGAGAGGGAGACAGACACACAGAGAGAGAGGGAGACAGACACAGAGAGAGAGAGGGAGACAGACACAGAGAGAGAGAGGGATACAGACACACAGAGAGAGAGGGAGACAGACACACAGAGAGAGAGGGAGACAGACAGACACAGAGAGAGAGGGAGACAGACAGACAGAGAGAGAGGGAGACAGAGAGCGGCAGAGATAGGGAGACAGAAACAGAGAGAGGGAAACAGACTGATACAGAGACAGACACAGAGAGAGAGGGAGACAGACAGACACAGAGAGAGAGGGAGACAGATAGACACAGAGAGAGAGAGAGGGAGGCAGACAGACACAGACTGACACAGAGAGAGGGAGACAGACTGACACAGAGAGAGGGAGACAGACTGACACAGAGAGGGAGACAGACTGACACAGAGAGAGGGAGACAGACTGACACAGAGAGAGGGAGACAGACAGACACAGAGAGAGAGGGAGACAGACAGACACAGAGAGAGAGGGAGACAGACAGACACAGAGAGAGAGGGAGACAGACACACAGAGAGAGAGGGAGACAGACACAGAGAGAGAGAGGGAGACAGACACAGAGAGAGAGAGGGATACAGACACACAGAGAGAGAGGGAGACAGACACACAGAGAGAGAGGGAGACAGACAGACACAGAGAGAGAGGGAGACAGACAGACAGAGAGAGGGAGACAGAGAGCGGCAGAGATAGGGAGACAGAAACAGAGAGAGGGAAACAGACTGATACAGAGACAGACACAGAGAGAGAGGGAGACAGACAGACACAGAGAGAGAGGGAGACAGATAGACACAGAGAGAGAGAGAGGGAGGCAGACAGACACAGACTGACACAGAGAGAGGGAGACAGACTGACACAGAGAGAGGGAGACAGACTGACACAGAGAGGGAGACAGACTGACACAGAGAGAGGGAGACAGACTGACACAGAGAGAGGGAGACAGACAGACACAGAGAGAGAGGGAGACAGACAGACACAGAGAGAGAGGGAGACAGACAGACACAGAGAGAGAGGGAGACAGACAGACAGAGAGAGGGAGACAGAGAGCGACAGAGATAGGGAGACAGAAACAGAGAGAGGGAAACAGACTGATACAGAGACAGACACAGAGAGAGAGGGAGACAGACAGACACAGAGAGAAAGGGAGACAGATAGACACAGAGAGAGAGAGAGGGAGGCAGACAGACACAGACTGACACAGAGAGAGGGAGACAGACTGACAGAGAGGGAGACAGACTGACACAGAGAGGGAGACAGACTGACACAGAGAGAGGGAGACAGACTGACACAGAGAGAGGGAGACAGACTGACACAGAGAGAGGGAGACAGACTGACACAGAGAGAGGGAGACAGACAGACACAGAGAGAGAGGGAGACAGACAGACACAGAGAGAGAGGGAGACAGACAGACACAGAGAGAGAGGGAGACAGACATACACAGAGAGAGAGGGAGACAGACAGACACAGAGAGAGAGGGAGACAGACAGACACAGAGAGAGAGGGAGACAGACAGACACAGAGAGAGAGGGAGACAGACAGACACAGAGAGAGAGGGAGACAGACAGACACAGAGAGAGAGGGAGACAGACAGACACAGAGAGAGAGGGAGACAGACAGACACAGAGAGAGAGGGAGACAGACACAGAGACAGAGAGAGAGGGAAACAGACACAGAGACAGAGAGAGAGGGAAACAGACACACAGAGAGAGAGGGATACAGACACACAGAGAGAGAGGGAGACAGACACACAGAGAGAGAGGGAGACATACAGACACAGAGAGAGGGAGACAGACACACAGAGAGAGAGGGAGACAGACAGACAGAGAGAGGGAGACAGAGAGCGACAGAGATAGGGAGACAGAAACAGAGAGAGGGAAACAGACTGATACAGAGACAGACACAGAGAGAGAGGGAGACAGACAGACACAGAGAGAGAGGGAGACAGATAGACACAGAGAGAGAGAGAGGGAGGCAGACAGACACAGACTGACACAGAGAGAGGGAGACAGACTGACACAGAGAGGGAGACAGACTGACACAGAGAGGGAGACAGACTGACACAGAGAGAGGGAGACAGACTGACACAGAGAGAGGGAGACAGACAGACACAGAGAGAGAGGGAGACAGACAGACACAGAGAGAGAGGGAGACAGACAGACACAGAGAGAGAGGGAGACAGACAGACACAGAGAGAGAGGGAGACAGACATACACAGAGAGAGAGGGAGACAGACATACACAGAGAGAGAGGGAGACAGACAGACACAGAGAGAGAGGGAGACAGACAGACACAGAGAGAGAGGGAGACAGACACACAGAGAGAGAGGGAGACAGACACACAGAGAGAGAGGGAGACAGACAGACACAGAGAGAGAGGGAGACAGACAGACAGAGAGAGGGAGACAGAAACAGAGACAGACACAGAGAGAGAGGGAGACAGACAGACACAGAGAGAGAGGGAGACAGACAGACACAGAGAGAGAGGGAGACAGACAGACACAGAGAGAGAGGGAGACAGACAGACACAGAGAGAGGGGGAGAAAGACTGACACAGAGAGAGGGAGAAAGACTGACACAGAGAGAGACTGACACAGAGAGAGACTGACACAGAGAGAGACTGACACAGAGAGAGACTGACACAGAGAGAGACTGACACAGGGAGAGACTGACACAGGGAGACAGACAGACACAGGGAGAGGGAGACAGACAGACACAGAGAGAGGGAGACAGAGACACAGATAGACACAGAGAGGGAGGCAGACAGACACAGACTGACACAGAGAGGGAGACAGACTGACACAGAGAGAGGGAGACAGACTGACACAGAGAGAGGGAGACAGACTGACACAGAGAGAGGGAGACACAGACACAGAGAGAGGGAGACAGACTGACACAGAGAGAGACTGACACAGAGAGAGGGAGACAGACAGACACAGAGAGAGGGAGACAGACAGACACAGAGAGAGGGAGACAGACAGACACAGAGAGAGGGAGACAGACAGACACAGAGAGAGGGAGACAGACAGACACAGAGAGGTGGAGACAGACAGACACAGAGAGAGGGAGGCAGACAGACACAGACAGACACAGAGAGAGGGAGACAGAGACACAGACAGACAGACACAGAGAGGGAGGCAGACAGACACAGACAGACACAGAGAGAGGGAGGCAGACAGACACAGACAGACACAGAGAGAGGGAGACAGACAGACACAGAGAGAGAGGGAGACAGACACAGAGAGAGAGGGAGACAGACAGACACAGAGAGAGAGGGAGACAGACAGACACAGAGAGAGGGAGACAGACAGACACAGAGAGAGGGAGACAGACAGACACAGAGAGAGGGAGACAGACAGACACAGAGAGAGGGAGACAGACAGACACAGAGAGAGGGAGACAGACTGACACAGAGAGAGGGAGACACAGACACAGAGAGAGGGAGACAGACTGACACAGAGAGAGGGAGACACAGACACAGAGAGAGGGAGACAGACTGACACAGAGAGAGACTGACACAGAGAGAGACTGACACAGAGAGAGGGAGACAGACAGACACAGAGAGAGGGAGACAGACAGACACAGAGAGAGGGAGACAGACAGACACAGAGAGAGGGAGACAGACAGACACAGAGAGAGGGAGGCAGACAGACACAGACAGACACAGAGAGAGGGAGACAGAGACACAGACAGACAGACACAGAGAGGGAGGCAGACAGACACAGACAGACACAGAGAGAGGGAGGCAGACAGACACAGAGAGAGGGAGACAGACAGACACAGAGAGAGAGGGAGACAGACAGACACAGAGAGAGAGGGAGACAGACAGACACAGAGAGAGAGGGAGACAGACAGACACAGAGAGAGAGGGAGACAGACAGACACAGAGAGAGAGGGAGACAGACAGACACAGAGAGAGAGGGAGACAGACACACAGAGAGAGAGGGAGACAGACACAGAGAGAGAGAGGGAGACAGACAGACACAGAGAGAGAGGGAGACAGACAGACAGACAGAGGGAGACAGAAACAGAGAGAGGGAAACAGACTGATACAGAGACAGACACAGAGAGAGAGGGAGACAGACAGACACAGAGAGAGAGGGAGACAGACAGACACAGAGAGAGAGGGAGACAGACAGACACAGAGAGAGAGGGAGACAGACAGACACAGAGAGAGAGGGAGACAGACAGACACAGAGAGAGAGGGAGACAGACTGACACAGAGAGAGGGAGACAGACTGACACAGAGAGAGGGAGACAGACAGACACAGAGAGAGGGAGACAGACTGACACAGAGAGAGGGAGAAAGACTGACACAGAGAGAGACTGACACAGAGAGAGACTGACACAGAGAGAGACTGACACAGAGAGAGACTGACACAGGGAGAGACTGACACAGGGAGACAGACAGACACAGGGAGAGGGAGACAGACAGACACAGAGAGAGGGAGACAGAGACACAGATAGACACAGAGAGGGAGGCAGACAGACACAGACTGACACAGAGAGGGAGACAGACTGACACAGAGAGAGGGAGACAGACTGACACAGAGAGAGGGAGACAGACTGACACAGAGAGAGGGAGACAGACTGACACAGAGAGAGGGAGACAGACTGACACAGAGACAGACTGACACAGAGAGAGACTGACACAGAGAGAGACTGACACAGAGAGAGACTGACACAGAGAGAGGGAGACAGACAGACACAGAGAGAGGGAGACAGACAGACACAGAGAGAGGGAGACAGACAGACACAGAGAGAGGGAGACAGACAGACACAGAGAGAGGGAGACAGACAGACACAGAGAGAGGGAGGCAGACAGACACAGACAGACACAGAGAGAGGGAGAGACAGACACAGACAGACAGACACAGAGAGGGAGGCAGACAGACACAGACAGACACAGAGAGAGGGAGACAGACAGACACAGAGAGAGAGGGAGACAGACAGACACAGAGAGAGAGGGAGACAGACAGACACAGAGAGAGGGGGAGACAGACAGACACAGAGAGAGAGGGAGACAGACAGACACAGAGAGAGAGGGAGTCAGACAGACACAGAGAGAGAGGGAGACAGACAGACACAGAGAGAGGGAGACAGACAGACACAGAGAGAGGGAGACAGACAGACACAGAGAGAGGGAGACAGACAGACACAGAGAGAGGGAGACAGACTGACACAGAGAGAGGGAGACAGACTGACACAGAGAGAGGGAGACACAGACACAGAGAGAGGGAGACAGACTGACACAGAGAGCGACTGACACAGAGAGAGACTGACACAGAGAGAGGGAGACAGACAGACACAGAGAGAGGGAGACAGACAGACACAGAGAGAGGGAGACAGACAGACACAGAGAGAGGGAGACAGACAGACACGGAGAGAGGGAGACAGACATACACAGACAGACACAGAGAGAGGGAGACAGACAGACACAGAGAGAGAGGGAGACAGACAGACACAGAGAGAGAGGGAGACAGACACACAGAGAGAGAGGGAGACAGACACACAGAGAGAGAGGGAGACAGACACACAGAGAGAGAGGGAGACAGACACACAGAGAGAGAGGGAGACAGACACACAGAGAGAGAGGGAGACAGACACACACAGAGAGAGAGGGAGACAGACAGACACAGAGAGAGAGGGAGACAGACAGACAGAGATAGGAGACAGAAACAGAGAGAGGGAAACAGACTGATACAGAGACAGACACAGAGAGAGAGGGAGACAGACGGACACAGAGAGAGAGGGAGACAGACAGACACAGAGAGAGAGGGAGGCAGACAGACACAGACTGACACAGAGAGAGGGAGACAGACTGACACAGAGAGAGAGGGAGACAGATAGACACAGAGAGAGAGGGAGGCAGACAGACACAGACTGACACAGAGAGAGGGAGACAGACTGACACAGAGAGGGAGACAGACTGACACAGAGAGAGGGAGACAGACTGACACAGAGAGAGGGAGACAGACTGACACAGAGAGAGAGGGAGACAGACAGACACAGAGAGAGAGGGAGACAGACAGACACAGAGAGAGAGGGAGACAGACAGACACAGAGAGAGAGGGAGACAGACATACACAGAGAGAGAGGGAGACATACAGACACAGAGAGAGAGGGAGACAGACAGACACAGAGAGAGAGGGAGACAGACAGACACAGAGAGAGAGGGAGACAGACACACAGAGAGAGAGGGAGACAGACAGACACAGAGAGAGAGGGAGACAGACACACAGAGAGAGAGGGAGACAGACAGACACAGAGAGAGAGGGAGACAGACAGACAGAGAGAGGGAGACAGAAACAGAGAGAGGGAAACAGACTGATACAGAGACAGACACAGAGAGAGAGGGAGACAGACAGACACAGAGAGAGAGGGAGACAGACATACACAGAGAGAGAGGGAGACAGACACACAGAGAGAGAGGGAGACAGACAGACACAGAGAGAGAGGGAGACAGACAGACAGAGAGAGGGAGACAGAAACAGAGAGAGGGAAACAGACTGATACAGAGACAGACACAGAGAGAGAGGGAGACAGACAGACACAGAGAGAGAGGGAGTCAGACAGACACAGAGAGAGAGGGAGACAGACAGACACAGAGAGAGGGAGAAAGACAGACACAGAGAGAGGGAGACAGACAGACACAGAGAGAGGGAGACAGACAGACACAGAGAGAGGGAGACAGACTGACACAGAGAGAGGGAGACAGACTGACACAGAGAGAGGGAGACAGACTGACACAGAGAGAGGGAGACACAGACACAGAGAGAGGGAGACAGACTGACACAGAGAGCGACTGACACAGAGAGAGACTGACACAGAGAGAGACTGACACAGAGAGAGGGAGACAGACAGACACAGAGAGAGGGAGACAGACAGACACAGAGAGAGGGAGACAGACAGACACAGAGAGAGGGAGACAGACATACACAGACAGACACAGAGAGAGAGGGAGACAGACAGACACAGAGAGAGAGGGAGACAGACAGACACAGAGAGAGAGGGAGACAGACAGACACAGAGAGAGAGGGAGACAGACAGACACAGAGAGAGAGGGAGACAGACTGACACAGAGAGAGGGAGACAGACTGACACAGAGAGGGAGACAGACTGACACAGAGAGAGGGAGACAGACTGACACAGAGAGAGGGAGACAGACAGACAGAGAGAGAGAGGGAGACAGACAGACAGAGAGAGAGAGGGAGACAGACAGACACAGAGAGAGAGGGAGACAGACAGACACAGAGAGAGAGGGAGACAGACAGACACAGAGAGAGAGGGAGACAGACAGACACAGAGAGAGAGGGAGACAGACAGACAGAGAGAGGGAGACAGAAACAGAGAGAGGGAAACAGACTGATACAGAGACAGACACAGAGAGCGAGGGAGACAGACAGACACAGAGAGAGAGGGAGACAGACGGACACAGAGAGAGAGGGAGACAGACAGACACAGAGAGAGAGGGAGACAGACAGACACAGAGAGAGAGGGAGACCGACAAACACAGAGAGAGAGGGAGACAGACAGACACAGAGAGAGAGGGAGACAGACAGACACAGAGAGAGAGGAGACAGACACACAGAGAGAGGGGAGACAGACACACAGAGAGAGAGGGAGACAGACACACAGAGAGAGAGGGAGACAGACACACAGAGAGAGAGGGAGACAGACACACAGAGAGAGAGGGAGACAGACAGACACAGAGAGAGAGGGAGACAGACAGACAGAGAGAGAGAGGGAGACAGACAGACACAGAGAGAGAGGGAGACAGACAGACACAGAGAGAGAGGGAGACAGACAGACACAGAGAGAGAGGGAGACAGACAGACACAGAGAGAGAGGGAGACAGACAGACAGAGAGAGGGAGACAGAAACAGAGAGAGGGAAACAGACTGATACAGAGACAGACACAGAGAGCGAGGGAGACAGACAGACACAGAGAGAGAGGGAGACAGACGGACACAGAGAGAGAGGGAGACAGACAGACACAGAGAGAGAGGGAGACAGACAGACACAGAGAGAGAGGGAGACCGACAAACACAGAGAGAGAGGGAGACAGACAGACACAGAGAGAGAGGGAGACAGACAGACACAGAGAGAGAGGGAGACAGACACACAGAGAGAGAGGGAGACAGACACACAGAGAGAGAGGGAGACAGACACACAGAGAGAGAGGGAGACAGACACACAGAGAGAGAGGGAGACAGACACACAGAGAGAGAGGGAGACAGACACACACAGAGAGAGAGGGAGACAGACAGACACAGAGAGAGAGGGAGACAGACAGACAGAGATAGGGAGACAGAAACAGAGAGAGGGAAACAGACTGATACAGAGACAGACACAGAGAGAGAGGGAGACAGACGGACACAGAGAGAGAGGGAGACAGACAGACACAGAGAGAGAGGGAGGCAGACAGACACAGACTGACACAGAGAGAGGGGAGACAGACTGACACAGAGAGAGAGGGAGACAGATAGACACAGAGAGAGAGGGAGGCAGACAGACACAGACTGACACAGAGAGAGGGAGACAGACTGACACAGAGAGGGAGACAGACTGACACAGAGAGAGGGAGACAGACTGACACAGAGAGAGGGAGACAGACTGACACAGAGAGAGAGGGAGACAGACAGACACAGAGAGAGAGGGAGACAGACAGACACAGAGAGAGAGGGAGACAGACAGACACAGAGAGAGAGGGAGACAGACATACACAGAGAGAGAGGGAGACAGACAGACACAGAGAGAGAGGGAGACAGACAGACACAGAGAGAGAGGGAGACAGACAGACACAGAGAGAGAGGGAGACAGACACACAGAGAGAGAGGGAGACAGACAGACACAGAGAGAGAGGGAGACAGACACACAGAGAGAGAGGGAGACAGACAGACACAGAGAGAGAGGGAGACAGACAGACAGAGAGAGGGAGACAGAAACAGAGAGAGGGAAACAGACTGATACAGAGACAGACACAGAGAGAGAGGGAGACAGACAGACACAGAGAGAGAGGGAGACAGACATACACAGAGAGAGAGGGAGACAGACACACAGAGAGAGAGGGAGACAGACAGACACAGAGAGAGAGGGAGACAGACAGACAGAGAGAGGGAGACAGAAACAGAGAGAGGGAAACAGACTGATACAGAGACAGACACAGAGAGAGAGGGAGACAGACAGACACAGAGAGAGAGGGAGTCAGACAGACACAGAGAGAGAGGGAGACAGACAGACACAGAGAGAGGGAGAAAGACAGACACAGAGAGAGGGAGACAGACAGACACAGAGAGAGGGAGACAGACTGACACAGAGAGAGGGAGACAGACTGACACAGAGAGAGGGAGACAGACTGACACAGAGAGAGGGAGACAGACTGACACAGAGAGAGGGAGACACAGACACAGAGAGAGGGAGACAGACTGACACAGAGAGCGACTGACACAGAGAGAGACTGACACAGAGAGAGACTGACACAGAGAGAGGGAGACAGACAGACACAGAGAGAGGGAGACAGACAGACACAGAGAGAGGGAGACAGACAGACACAGAGAGAGGGAGACAGACAGACACAGAGAGAGGGAGACAGACATACACAGACAGACACAGAGAGAGAGGGAGACAGACAGACACAGAGAGAGAGGGAGACAGACAGACACAGAGAGAGAGGGAGACAGACAGACACAGAGAGAGAGGGAGACAGACAGACACAGAGAGAGAGGGAGACAGACTGACACAGAGAGAGGGAGACAGACTGACACAGAGAGGGAGACAGACTGACACAGAGAGAGGGAGACAGACTGACACAGAGAGAGGGAGACAGACAGACACAGAGAGAGAGGGAGACAGACAGACACAGAGAGAGAGGGAGACAGACAGACAGAGAGAGAGAGGGAGACAGACAGACACAGAGAGAGAGGGAGACAGACAGACACAGAGAGAGAGGGAGACAGACAGACACAGAGAGAGAGGGAGACAGACATACACAGAGAGAGAGGGAGACATACAGATACAGAGAGAGAGGGAGACAGACAGACACAGAGAGAGAGGGAGACAGACAGACACACAGAGAGAGAGGGAGACAGACACACAGAGAGAGAGGGAGACAGACACACAGAGAGAGAGGGAGACAGACAGACACACAGAGAGAGAGGGAGACAGACAGACACAGAGAGAGAGGGAGACAGACAGACAGAGAGAGGGAGACAGAAACAGAGAGAGGGAAACAGACTGATAGAGACAGACACAGAGAGAGAGGGAGACAGACAGACACAGAGAGAGAGGGAGACAGACGGACACAGAGAGAGAGGGAGACAGACAGACACAGAGAGAGAGGGAGACAGACAGACACAGAGAGAGAGGGAGACAGACAGACACAGAGAGAGAGGGAGACAGACAGACACAGAGAGAGAGGGAGACAGACAGACACAGAGAGAGGGGAGACAGACAGACACAGAGAGAGAGGGAGACAGACACACAGAGAGAGAGGGAGACAGACACACAGAGAGAGAGGGAGACAGACACACAGAGAGAGAGGGAGACAGACACACAGAGAGAGAGGGAGACAGACACACACAGAGAGAGAGGGAGACAGACACACACAGAGAGAGAGGGAGACAGACAGACACAGAGAGAGAGGGAGACAGACAGACAGAGAGAGAGAGGGAGACAGATAGACACAGAGAGAGAGGGAGGCAGACAGACACAGACTGACACAGAGAGAGGGAAACAGACTGATACAGAGACAGACACAGAGGGAGACAGACAGACACAGAGAGAGAGGGAGACAGACAGACACAGAGAGAGAGGGAGACAGATAGACACAGAGAGAGAGGGAGGCAGACAGACACAGACTGACACAGAGAGAGGGAGACAGACTGACACAGAGAGAGAGGGAGACAGATAGACACAGAGAGAGAGGGAGGCAGACAGACACAGACTGACACAGAGAGAGGGAGACAGACTGACACAGAGAGGGAGACAGACTGACACAGAGAGAGGGAGACAGACTGACACAGAGAGAGGGAGACAGACTGACACAGAGAGAGGGAGACAGACTGACACAGAGAGAGAGGGAGACAGACAGACACAGAGTGAGAGGGAGACAGACAGACACAGAGAGAGAGGGAGACAGACACAGAGAGAGAGGGAGACAGACAGACACAGAGAGAGAGGGAGACAGACAGACACAGAGAGAGAGGGAGACAGACAGACACAGAGAGAGAGGGAGACAGACACACAGAGAGAGAGGGAGACAGACAGACACACAGAGAGAGAGGGAGACAGACAGACACAGAGAGAGAGGGAGACAGACAGACAGAGAGAGGGAGACAGAAACAGAAAGAGGGAAACAGACTGATACAGAGACAGACACAGAGAGAGAGGGAGACAGACAGACACAGAGAGAGAGGGAGAAAGACGGACACAGAGAGAGAGGGAGACAGACAGACACAGAGAGAGAGGGAGACAGACAGACACAGAGAGAGAGGGAGACAGACAGACACAGAGAGAGAGGGAGACAGACAGACACAGAGAGAGAGGGAGACAGACAGACACAGAGAGAGAGGGAGACAGACAGACACAGAGAGAGAGGGAGACAGACAGACACAGAGAGAGAGGGAGACAGACACACAGAGAGAGAGGGAGACAGACACACAGAGAGAGAGGGAGACAGACACACAGAGAGAGAGGGAGACAGACACACAGAGAGAGAGGGAGACAGACACACACAGAGAGAGAGGGAGACAGACAGACACAGAGAGAGAGGGAGACAGACAGACAGAGATAGGGAGACAGAAACAGAGAGAGGGAAACAGACTGATACAGAGACAGACACAGAGAGAGAGGGAGACAGACAGACACAGAGAGAGAGGGAGACAGACAGACACAGAGAGCGAGGGAGACAGACAGACACAGAGAGAGAGGGAGACAGACTGACACAGAGAGAGGGAGACAGACAGACACAGAGAGAGAGGGAGACAGACAGACACAGAGAGAGAGGGAGACAGACAGACACAGAGAGAGAGGGAGACAGACAGACACAGAGAGAGAGGGAGACAGACACACAGAGAGAGAGGGAGACAGACAGACACAGAGAGAGAGGGAGACAGACAGACACAGAGAGAGAGGGAGACAGACATACACAGAGAGAGAGGGAGACAGACACACAGAGAGAGAGGGAGACAGACAGACACAGAGAGAGAGGGAGACAGACAGACACAGAGAGGGAGACAGACAGACAGAGAGAGGGAGACAGAAACAGAGAGAGGGAAACAGACTGATACAGAGACAGACACAGAGAGAGAGGGAGACAGACAGACACAGAGAGAGAGGGAGACAGACAGACACAGAGAGAGAGGGAGACAGACAGACACAGAGAGAGAGGGAGTCAGACAGACACAGAGAGAGAGGGAGACAGACAGACACAGAGAGAGAGGGAGACAGACAGACACAGAGAGAGAGGGAGACAGACAGACACAGAGAGAGAGGGAGACAGACACACAGAGAGAGAGGGAGACAGACACACAGAGAGAGAGGGAGACAGACACACACAGAGAGAGAGGGAGACAGACACACAGAGAGAGAGGGAGACAGACACACAGAGAGAGAGGGAGGCAGACAGACACAGAGAGAGAGGGAGACAGACAGACACAGAGAGAGAGGGAGACAGACAGACAGAGATAGGGAGACAGAAACAGAGAGAGGGAAATAGACTGATACAGAGACAGACACAGAGAGAGAGGGAGACAGACAGACACAGTGAGAGAGGGAGACAGACAGACACAGAGAGAGAGGGAGACAGATAGACACAGAGAGAGAGGGAGGCAGACAGACACAGACTGACACAGAGAGAGGGAGACAGACTGACACAGAGAGGGAGACAGACTGACACAGAGAGAGGGAGTCAGACTGACACAGAGAGAGGGAGACAGATAGACACAGAGAGAGAGGGAGGCAGACAGACACAGACTGACACAGAGAGAGGGAGACAGACTGACACAGAGAGAGGGAGTCAGACTGACACAGAGAGAGGGAGAAAGACTGACACAGAGAGAGGGAGACAGACTGACACAGAGAGAGGGAGACAGACTGACACAGAGAGAGGGAGACAGACTGACACAGAGCGAGGGAGACACAGACACAGAGAGAGGGAGACAGACAGACACAGAGATAGACTGACACAGAGAGAGACTGACACAGAGACTGACACAGAGAGAGGGAGACAGAGACACAGACAGACACAGAGAGAGGGAGGGAGACAGACAGACACAGAGAGAGAGGGAGACAGACAGACACAGAGAGAGAGGGAGACAGACAGACACAGAGAGAGAGGGAGACAGACAGACACAGAGAGAGAGGGAGACAGACAGACACAGAGAGAAAGGGAGACCGACAGACACAGAGAGAGAGGGAGACAGACAGACACAGAGAGAGAGGGAGACAGACAGACACAGAAACAGAGGGAGACAGACACACAGAGAGAGAGGGAGACATAAACAGAGAGAGGGAAACAGACTGATACAGAGACAGACACAGAGAGAGGGAGACCGAGACAGAGAGAGACAGACACAGAGAGAGGGAGACAGAAACAGAGAGAGGGAGACAGACTGATACAGAGACAGATACAAGATGAGAGAAAGACACACAGACAGAGAGGCAGAGAGACACAGAGAGAAAGAGGGACTCTGACAGAGACAGAGGGACATAGAAACACATATCCTTCAATCAAAACAGGTTGTTAGAGCTCTTGGCCAAGCCATTGAAGTGACATTTCAACTGGATATCTCTCTGTCAGCCAATGTATCTTCTCTCTCTCCTCTGGCTTTACAGATGGAGAGCAGACCCAGATATTACGGCAGAGAGTGAGTAGAGGGACTTCCTTTTTGATCGTCATCCTTTTCATCCATTTTCTAATACAGCTGCTGGGGAGACTGGCTCTAGCTGTGTGATTTATCATTAACGACTAGCTTTACATGTGGTTAGGGCGTTGAAGGTGTGTGTGTGTGTGTGTGTGTGTGTGTGTGTGTGTGTGTGTGTGTGTGTGCACATCTTTGTGTGTGTGCACATCCTGTGGCAGCATTGACAGGAGACTTGTGGTAGTATTGACAGGAGACTTGTGGCAGCATTGACAGGAGACTTGTGGCAGCATTGACAGGAGACTTGTGGCAGCATTGACAGGAGACTTGTGGCAGCATTGACAGGAGACTTGTGGCAGCATTGATAGGAGACTTGTGGCAGCATTGACAGGAGACTTGTGGCAGCATTGACAGGAGACTTGTGGCAGCATTGACAGGAGACTTGTGGCAGCATTGACAGGAGACTTGTGGCAGCATTGACAGGAGACTTGTGGCAGCATTGACAGGAGACTTGTGGCAGCATTGACAGGAGACTTGTGGCAGCATTGACAGGAGACTTGTGGCTCTCTCAAGGTTCCATGGCATGCTATCGAGAGAGTATGCAGATGAGCTACTGGGAGGAGCAGAGGGGGCTTACCTCGTCAGAGAGAGCCAGAGACAGCCAGGGACCAACACCTTGGCCTTAAGGTACCGTACACAGTACACACACATTTACATACTAAATATACACACCTTGTCAAAGACTCTCCCTTCCTTCCTTCCCTCCCTCCCTGGCTCCCTCCCTCCCTCTACCCACCCACTCACTCTACCCCCTCTCCCCAGGTTTGGGCACCAGACCCTGAACTACAGACTGTTCTATGACGGGAAGCACTTTGTGGGGGAGAAGCGCTTCGAGACGGTCCACGACCTGGTGACGGATGGCCTCATCACCCTGTACATCGAGACCAAGGCTGCAGAGTACATCGCCAAGATGACCACCAACCCCATCTATGAACACCTGGGCTACACCTCCCTGCTGAAGGACAAGATGGGGCACCGGCTGAGCCGAAGATGCACTGAACCCCGTAGGGTCACCTTCCAGAGAGAGGACAGTAAGGTGAGATACTAGATCGCTTTGACATTCTTTATGTAACTAAAAGTGCTATGAAAAGTTACATTGGTGATGATGGTGATGATGACATTGGTGATGATTGTGATGGTGGTGGTGATTGTGATGATGGTGGCAATTGTGGTGGTGGTGATGATTGTGATGGTGATGATCATGATTCTCTCCCATAGCACCAGAGGTTATTTATGTATTAACGCGCTACATCCACTACTAGCCTACATCTACTACTGTTGTGTTTCCTAACTACAGTTGTGACCTGAACAGGAACAACTCTGGGCCCTAGCTATAGACTGTAACAGACCAGAGTATTTCCTGACTATAGTTGTGACCTGAAAAAGAAAAGGAGAGTCTCACTCTAGGAGCTCAGATGCAAATAATTTAATAACCTGATAAACAACGTTTCCACAGACAAGCAGTCTTCATCAGGGTATAATGACAAACACTGCCGGTCACTAGTTTATATAGTGTCAAAGGACACACACAGGTGTCTGTAATCATGGCCAGGTGTGGCCTAATATCATTGGTTAATTCACAGATAAACAGAACATGCAAAAAACATGAATAGATAGCATACGATCATAGATACAACTTGGCTACATAGGCCCACAAACATTTATAATGAATAGCAAAATCACAAGAATGGCTTCAAATCAAAGTCTACGTTGAGACCGAAGGGAGCAAGGGTCTTTAAATTTAAAGATCCAGGCAGCCTCTCGTTTTAACAATAAGTTGTCGATGTCACCCCCTCTCCTAGGGAGGGTGACAAGTTCGATGCCGGTATTAAGTAGGGACGAAATCGAGTGGTTCCCTTCCAAAAAGTGGGCCGCGACTGGGTATGTCGAGTTTTTGCACCTGCTACGATGCTCCGAGATTTGTACTTTTAATTTGCGCTTTGTTTTACCCACATAATTTTTACCACAAGGACAAGTTATAAGATAAATAACTGCCTTAGTGGAGCACGTAATACCACCTTTGATTGGGATCGGTTTCCCTGTTTGGGGGTGTTTTGTAGTTTCCATCCGGTAGAGGCGCAAATAGACGTTGTGCAGGGATATTTAGGGATGGTAAATCAGAGTTTACCAATTGATCTCTGAGATTTCTGCCCCGCGAGAATACGACCAAGGGAGGGTCCGAAAACACATTAGCAATACTGTCATCGGATCTTAGAATGTGCCAATGTTTGTGAACGATTCCCTTAATTTGTTCAGAGCACTTTGAATAGCGTGTAGTTAGAACGCAAGAATGCTTCTTTTTGCGAGACTATCCTTGAAAGAGATCAGGTCTCGATTTGTTTTGAATTTTCTCAATGGCAGTATTAATCTGACCATTTTTGTACACCCTCTCCTTGAATTTTCTTTGCGTCCCGGCCATATTTCTGTCGAAATCTGATAGTTTTTTTGCCAATTCTTTTGATTCGACAGAATTGGCTGTAGGGCAAACTGTTTTTCAAGGGAAGCGGCTCTATCCCAGCTCTGTCCCAGCTCTGTCCCAGCTCTGTCCCAGCTCTGTCCCAGCTCTATCCTACCTCTATCCCAGCTCTGTCCCAGCTCTATCCCAGCTCTGTCCCAGCTCTGTCCCAGCTCTGTCCCAGCTCTGTCCCTACAGGCTCTTCACTTGGTCAGTAGTTCATGGACTCTGACGGACTCCAACACATTCAGAGATTAATCCTTCAAATAAAACTAAACCCCTCCGGGAGGATTCTCCATAGCATAGGTCTGTATTTACGTTATAAATCATACTGTACCTGTACATGTTCATGTTCTAGGCTATTTGGCCTGGTCAAATGAAGACTGTCTGACCTTGAATAGCATTGGGGGGTTTTCCCAGCAGACATGAGCCATTTTTGGCGAGTCGATATCTAGAGCATGTTTTGAGTTTTGAAATCAGACTGCCAGCCTGTCAGTCAGTAATGTCAGAGTGTCTGTAAAAATGTGTTGTTTTGAGTGTCACACCTCTATCTGTCAAGCTTGGGCTTTGTCCCAAATGGCACCCTATTCCCTATACAGTACAGTGCACTACTTTTGACGAGAGCCCTATGGGTCCTGATCAAAAGTAGTGCACTAAATAGGTTCCATTTGGGATGCAGTCTTGGAAAACATGACGAGCTGGGCCAATGACAGGTCTCCTCCCGAGTGGCGCAGTGGTCTAAGGCACTGCATCGCAGTGCTAGCTGTGCCACTAGAGATCCTGGTTCGAATCCAGGTTCTGTCTTAGCCGGCCGCGACCGGGAGACCCATGGGGCGGCGCACAATTGGCCCAGCGTCGTCCAGGGTAGGGGAGGGAATGGCCGGCAGGGATGTAGCTCAGTTGGTAGAGCATGGCGTTTGCAACGCCAAGGTTGTGGGTTCGATTCCCACGGGGGGCCAGTATGAAAAAATTAAATAATAATAATAATAATGTATGCACTCACTATAACTGTAAGTCGCTCTGGATAAGAGCGTCTGCTAAATGACTAAAATGTCAATGTAAATGTCTCCTGATTTGAGGCTTTCAGTGTAGGACAAACACCTGCCAGTCTGTCACGTCCAAAAAAAGAGGAAGGAGGTCAAAGTGCAGTCCTCCTGTTCTTAACAGTAGCAGCAGCGTATGTGATGACTTTAGTTAACAGTGTACTGTAATACTGTCTAGTATCAGTCTGTATCTTTACTGACTTTAGTTAACAGTGTACTATAATACTCTGTCTAGTATCAGTCTGTATCTTTACTGACTTTAGTTAACAGTGTACTATAATACTCTGTCTAGTATGAGTCTGTATCTTTACTGACTTTAGTTAACAGTGTACTATAATACTCTGTCTAGTATCAGTCTGTATCTTTACTGACTTTAGTTAACAGTGTACTATAATACTCTGTCTAGTATCAGTCTGTATCTTTACTGACTTTAGTTAACAGTGTACTATAATACTCTGTCTAGTATCAGTCTGTATCTTTACTGACTTTAGTTAACAGTGTACTATAATACTCTGTCTAGTATCAGTCTGTATCTTTACTGACTTTAGTTAACAGTGTACTATAATACTCTGTCTAGTATCAGTCTGTATCTTTACTGACTTTAGTTAACAGTGTACTATAATACTCTGTCTAGTATCAGTCTGTATCTTTACTGACTTTAGTTAACAGTGTACTATAATACTCTGTCTAGTATCAGTCTGTATCTTTACTGACTTTAGTTAACAGTGTACTATAATACTCTGTCTTGTATCAGTCTGTTGTTTCAGACACACAGTAGCTAAAGTAAACATACTCCCTCATATGCTGTCTTTACTCTGTGTCTTGTAAGTCCTCATTCAGATGTGTGTGTGTGTGTGTGTGTGTGTGTCTCCAGGGGTGTGTGTGTTGTCGCATATATATGTACATTCCTCCCGGAGGGGGGGAGAGACCCACTCGACCTGTCTGGTGACCTGCTGTGTGTCAGCCCCCTCGGTTCACAAGACTCACTCAATGTGTATGTGTACTTGTGCTAGGAGTTGCCAGAGAGGCCAAATGCCTGCCAGTTTCCTCCTATAACAACAGCTCTTCTTGACAGATTGTGCATCCCAAATGGCACCCTATACCCTCTGGTCCCTCAGGACTCTGGTCAAAAGTAGTGCACTATGTAGGGAATAGGGTGTCATTTGGGACACATCACACTGGTTGAATCTAACTGGTGCTTGTTGGGAGATGGAAGAATGTGATGAATGCATTTCTAAACCATGTTCTGGGCCTAGTTTGGATATTATTCTGATGTTATGGTAGTTTGTTTGGAAGTTAATTACATTTTCCTTGAGCTACCTGTTAGTCTGTTGGAAACATGATCTATAAAGATCGTGTTGGGAAATACTTGAGCTACCATTACAGAGATGTTATACAGTAGCTACAGTACATACAGTGTAAAAGGCAGAAGGCTTTCAACGTTGATCTATCATACTTCCAGCCACAGGGAGGCCTGTTTTAATTGTCACTGTACTTTTCCTTTCACTAGACTTTCTGAATAGTAAAACATATTCCATCACTGACTAGATCTCCCTTCACGTCTATGTTTCTGTTTGTATGAAATTGTGTGAGATGTATGTGTGGTGTGTGTGTGTGTGTGGTGTGTTTTGTATATGATTGTATGAGGTGTGTTTTGTTTGGACGGTTGTTCTTACAGTGTCTGACCTCACAGAAAGAAAGGCACTAGTGTTATTTTCCCATGATCCTCTGCTCTCCCTACTGTGTCTGCTCAGCTGGACCCACACAGTGAATAACAGAGCCTGGATGCTGAAAGGAAACCAGGGCCTTTTATTCATTTGATTCCAAACTCTTCTCTATGAGACAAGAAGCCATCTGCCTCTAGGGACAAAACCCATAACCCTCACACACACTCTCTCAATACATACTGTATACCCCCCTCCCTCCTCCTCCTCTCCCCCCTTTCTCTGTGTCCCTCTCTTCCTCCATAACCCTTACCCTTCTCGCTGCTCCGTCGGGTCTTTTCTGATTTAATAATAATAATAATATGCCATTTCGCAGACGCTTTTATCCAAAGCGACTTACAGTCATGCGTGCATACATTTTTGTGTATGGGTGGTCCCGGGGATCGAACCCACTACCTTGGCGTTACAAGCGCCGTGCTCTACCAGCTGAGCTACAGAGGACCACATTTAGTTTAGGTCCTCCTCCTGGTCTTTGATAGGATGTCTAACTCCGTGACAAACGGCTTCACCTGTCCTGACTGTTACCTGTTCAGCCATTAAATCAAATCAAATTTTATTCGACACATGCTTTGTAAACAGCAGGTGTAGACGAACAGTGAAATACTTACGGGCCCTTCCCAACAATGTTGAGAAAAATAAAATTGAGGAATAATAGAAAAGTAATAACGCGTAATAATAAATACACAATGAGTAGCGTTAATTTGGCTATATACACAGGGTACCAGTACAGAGTCGATGTGCAGCGGTACGAGGTAATTGAGGTAGCTATGTACATATAACTAGGAATAAAGTGATTACGCAGCCAATCAAAGATGCTCTCAATGGTGCAGTTGTAGACCTTTTTGAGGATCTGAGGGCCCATGCCAAATCTTTTCAACCTCCTGCGGGGGAAGAAGCGTTGTCGTGCCCTCTTCACGACTGTGTTGGTGTGTGTGGACCATGATAGATCCTTAGTGATGTGGACACCGAGGAATTTGAAGCTCTCGACCCGCTCTACTACAGCCCCGCTCCACCCCGTTTCCTGTGGTCCACGATCAGCTTCTTTGTCTTGCTGACGTTGAGGGAGAGGTTGTTTTCCTGGCACCACACTGCCAGGTCTCTGACCTCTTCCCTATAGGCTGTCTTATCAGGATCAGGCCTACCACAGTTGTGTCGTCAGCAAACTTAATGATGGTGTTGTAGTCGTGCGCGGCCACAGGGAATACAGGACGGGTGAACAGGGAGTACAGGAGGGGACTAAGTACACACCTCTGAGGGGCCCCCGTGTTGAGGGTCAGTGTGGTGGATGAGTTGTTGCCTACCTTCACCACCTGGGGGCAACCCATCAGGAAGTCCAGGATCCAGTTGCAGAGGGAGGTGTTCAGTCCCAGGGTCCTTTAGCTTAGTGATGAGCTTGGAGGGAACTGTGTTCCTCTTGTCCAGGTAGGAGAGGGCAGTGTGGAGTGCAATAGAGATTGCGTCATCTGTGGATCTGTTGGGAAGGTTTGTGAATTGGAGTGGGTCCAGGGTGTCTGGGATGATGTGAGCCATGACCAGCCTTTCAAAGCATTTCATGGCTACAGGTGTGAGTGCTACGGGGTGATAGTCATTTAGACAGGTTACCTTGGCATTCTTGGGCACAGGGACTACGGTGGTATGCTTGAAACATGTAGGCATTACAGACTGGGTCAGGTAGAGATTGAAAATGTCAGTGAAGACACTGGTCAGCGCATGCTCTGAGTACGTGTCCTGGTAATCCGTCTTTATCCTGGTAATCCGGCCTTGTGAATGTTAACCTGGTTAAAGGTCTTACTCACATCTGCTACGGAGAGTGCGATCACGCAGTCGTCCAGAACAGCTGGTGCTCTCATGCATGGTTCAGTGTTGCTTGCCTCGAAGCGAGCATAGAAGGCATTTAGCTCCTCTGGTAGGCTCGCGTCACTGGGCAACTCACGGCTGGGTTTCCCTTTGTAATCCGTGATAGTTTGCAAGCCCTGCCACATCTGAAGAGCGTCAGAGCCGGCATAGTAGGATTCGATCTTAGTCGTGCATTTACGCTTTGCCTTTTTGATGGCTCGTCTGAGGTTGTAGCGGGATTTCTTAGAAGTGTACAGATTAGTGTCCTGCTCCTTGAAAGTGGCAGCTCTAGCCTTTACAGTGCGGATGTTGCCTGTAATCCATGGCTTCTGGTTGGGATATGTACGTACGGTCACTGTGGGGACAACGTTGTCAATGCACTTATTAATGAAGCCGGTGACTGATGTGGTAAACTCCTCAATGCCATCGGATGAATCCCGGAACATATTCCAGTCTGTGCTAGTGAAACAGTCCTGTAGCTTAGCATCCGCTTCATCGGACCACTTCCATATTGAGCACGTCACTTGTACTTCCTGTTTTGAGTTTTTGCTTGTAAGCAGGAATTAGGAGGATATAGTTATGGTCAGCTTTGTATGTGTTTCTGTGTTTGGAGTAAAGGTGATCTAGAGTTTTGTCTAGTTGCACAGGTGACATGCTGGTAGAAATTGGTAGAAATTAGATAAGCCATTACTTCTGTAGCTACAGTACAACATAGTCCTTGGTCTTCAGTCTATGTTACAGGAGGCCCAAAGCTATATTTTGAAAATGGCTTCTATGTCTATAACAACCTTAAAGCTGCCAATCCTCTCATTTCAGCCAAAGTGTTTTTGTCTCTGAGCTGAGTGAGCTTCAAGCATATTTCTCTATCCCTTAGGATCATTCCCTTCCTCCACTCTTCTACCCTTCCAGCTCTTCATCATTCCATCACTGCTACAAAATCATCTGTTCTAGTTTTCTTCTGACATTCCCTCATTCTTTCTCTTCACAATTTAACTCAATTTCTGTCCCTAATTTCACCATTTCATTTCAGCAACCCTGAATGCCCACTTCCACTAGTTTGAGTTGTCTACTTCCCATTTGAGTGTCTTGTTAACCAAGAGGAGCTGATGAGGAGCTCCTGGTGTTTTAGGAGGAGTGGATGTTTAGGAGGAGAGTCACAAAAAATATTCTGTGGTGCTGTAGACTCAGCAACAGCCCCCCCACTGAGTCAGGGCATGGCCACCATGAGCTCTGCCTGGGATCTGACAGGGATTTGGCCACCGTGGGATTACACCCTGAGTGGGGATTACGGCCATAATCCCTCCCAATCGCAGTGGATGACCATGGTTGGGTGCTGTTCTACTGGGTGTTTTGAGAGCAGAGCAGAGTGATTGGTGGGAGCAGACTGGAGTCGTAGCGTCTGTCTGTAGTCTGGCTGCAGTCTAGGCAGGGAGAGGAAAACCACCAGTGGATTGTGAGGCATGGAGGTCAAGACGTAGTTGACTAATCTGTTTCTGCTGGACTAGAAGGAATATAGGAGCATGTCGTGGCTCTTCTGGGCCGAAGGATAGTGCCATGACTCCTGTTGTGTGGAGGGGACTTGGTTATGTAACTGTTGTTGTGGGGGGGAGGGTTCAGTATTCTCTCCAGTTGAGTGTGTGTGTGTGTGTGTGTGTGTGTCCGGGAGGCAACGTGCTAATAGGTAGTGTGGCATGGTTCTCTGTGTCTTTTTGAGAGTTTGACTGCAGCCATTGATCCTGCTTTAGATTTGCTGCTGAGCCGTGAAGAGCTGTACTAACAGCTCACCCTAACCCCCTCACCCCTCACCCCACACACACTCACTCTAACCCCACACCCCACACACCCTCCTAGCCCCTCCCCACCAACCAAGGGACCCTCCTCCTAGCCCCTCCCCACCAACCAAGGGACCCCCCCCCCTCTCTCCTATTTGGTGTGTGTGAATGAGATCCATTGTGTGAGGCACACTCCTGCCCTGGGGCCGCCCACTGCTGCTGGCTGCTCTCTGCTTCTTTCCCCTGGAACTGGAGCTGGAGCTCAGATCAGATGCAGAGCCTCCCCCACCTTGACTGTCAGTCTGTACCCTCCTGGGTCCCAGCAGCAGCAGTAGGAGGAGGAGGAGGAGGAGTAGGAGGAACAGGAGGAGGAGGAGGGGAGTGGAGTACAGCGGCCGTGTCCTCCTCGTTGGGCTGCTGCCGCCGGCGTCTGTTAGGCAGCACTGGGCGCTACGTCCTCCAGCACACACCACACGGCTCACCAGAGGAGACAGAGGCTCTTTGGGAGCCCGGACTAGGACCAGGACAGGGACACACAGTCAGACACACGGCAGCAGCCATGGAAGTGGAGGAAGGGAGCCGCGGTCCGGGAGGAGGGATAGGGCCAGGAGATGTAACGGTCCACAAGACCAAGAGAGGGGAGCGGAAGAGGCAGGAGCTACTGGCCTTAGCCCTGGGGGTCAAGTTGGGGAGCAGGGGAACGTTACTCTGGAAGCCTCTAAAACTGTTGGCTTCCTGTCCGCAGATCACCACGTCTCCTCTGGTACGGCACAGCACCCTGAAAGACTGCCCCTCCGAGAAGCAGAGCTCCTACGACAAGGTCCACAACTTCAAGGTGAGCCAGTTTGTTTGATTTAGCCTTTTTAAAGGAGGATGTGGTGAGGTACGGGAAGGAGGGAGGGAGGGGGCGAGAGTTGACTGCATTAGGACCTGTAGGAGGGCTGCCTCTCTGTAGATTCTCTGTTCAAAGCTCTGTTTGAAGCTCTTTTACCTCAGGAAATGATTCTGCTCCTACAGGCAGCGCTGCTTGTCCATGCAGGGTCTGTGAGATAAGTTCTGTCAGGTTGATCTGAAACTTAAAAGCGACGTCCCTCAAAGTGACAAAGTAACCGACTCTTTTTATCTGCCTAGTGAGCTGCCTGCCTGTCGTTAGACTGGCTACCGTTAGATACCGTTATAACACCGAGAGACTGATGATGTTATTCATCATCATGTGCTTTCATGATGAAAGATGTCTTGTGGGCACGTGCAGCTGTCAGCCATATGTCTAAATCTATCGACTGAGCTAAATGGATATGGCGTATGTTTTAACCCATTGACGGCTGTGAACATTGTCAGATTTTTGAGCACTTTAACCTCTTTGTTTCAAGCTGTTGATTTTCTAAAACAGAAATACAGTTGTAACGTTTTGAATACAATCAATTATTCTGCTCTTGAGAGAGAGAACACAACAGTAGGACAGGTGACCTAACCTGCCCTGGGTCTTACTCACCTCCAGAAATACAATGAATAAAAGTATTCACAGATATTGTCTGTTTGCGTATATGTGTGTGTGATTTTAGAGAGTTACAATGTTTGTTTAGTGAGAGCGAGAAGGTGTGTGTGTGATTTTAGAGAGTTACAATGTTTGTTTAGTGAGAGCGAGAAGGTGTGTGTGTGATTTTAGAGAGTTACAATGTTTGTTTAGTGAGAGCGAGAAGGTGTGTGTGTGATTTTAGAGAGTTACAATGTTTGTTTAGTGAGAGCGAGAAGGTGTGTGTGTGATTTTAGAGAGTTACAATGTTTGTTTAGTGAGAGCGAGAAGGTGTGGTGTGTCTTCCAGACTCTAATCTATTGCTGTGATGTCTCACCTTTCCATAGGTTCATACGTTCCGAGGGCCTCACTGGTGCGAGTATTGTGCCAACTTCATGTGGGGTCTCATAGCCCAAGGGGTCCGTTGCTCAGGTAACCTGCTCTTCCATTCATATATCCCAACACTGCTCACTTCTCACCTAGCTACCATCAGCTGGGAGTGTAATCAAACACTGACCTGGGAGTGTAATCAAACACTGACCTTTCATGGGTACTTCATCACATTAGGGCACCGTCCCAAATGTCACCCTATTCCCTATGTAGTCCATGTGTGTAGGGCTCATAGGGCTCTGATCAAAAGTTATGCACTATATAGTGAATAGGATGCCATTTGGGATGAAAGCCTAAAGAAAAATAAATAAATAACTCCAATCCCTGATCAGAACTAGGTGTCCTGTTAACATCCCTCTGGGCAGAAATGTATTAAGTCAACATTTTCAACAAATCATCCATGTAACCAGGTTCTGTCTCATTTTATCCCAAATCAACGATACGATTTCCAAGTTTGATTTATTTCAAGAATTCACGTTTGCTGACAACTCGATCAAAAATCAATCAAATTGGACAACTGATTGGACGTCTTTGTCCGGTTGGGTTGCATGTCATATGACTAATTGTAACACATGAGATGTCAAACTTGAAATGCTTAACAATTAATTTATTTTTAAACACTATGACAATAAAAAGGGTATTACAATATTACGTCCAAGCCTGGATCATGTCATGGAATGAATTTGGTCAGTTCCATGTAAATAACTGGTTGGAGGCGGCCTGTGAAATGTGGTAATTTAGCATTCCTCAGTGACACCTGGGACAAACCAGTTCCCTCTGCAACTATGGCTGTCAACTATTTATAAACAAGACAGACGCACACAGAGAGCTCAAAAGGTACGTCAACGGGACACACCCAGTCAAGCAAAGACATCCAAACACTGTATCCACAAAACTGCAACTGCAACCAGGCTGTCTGGCCGTGCTGTCTGGCCGTGCTGTCTGGCCGTGCTGTCTGGCCGTGCTGTCTGGCCGTGCTGTCTGGCCGTGCTGTCTGGCCGTGCTGCCTGGCCGTGCTGTCTGGCCGTGCTGTCTGGCCGTGCTGTCTGGCCGTGCTGTCATGCTTTCTTGATCTCTTTGTAATGGAGATCCTTTTAATGACTGGTTTTAATCCCTGTTTCAGTGCTTCAGTACATGGGAAAATATCTCAATACTGTATCATTCCAATCCTGAAGTTAAATTGAGTGAAAAGGGACACATTAACAGTAGCTGTCCTTGGAGCTTCCTGCGAGATAAAAGGATGTAATATTTAGGGTTGCAAAGATTCCGCTAAATTACCTAAATTACCTATCTTTGGTAATTTAGGTAATTATCATTAACTTTGGTAATTTACACTTGGACATTTAAAAAAATATATATATATTATATAAATGTTTTATATCTCTGTCCATTAGTTTCTAGTGGATAGACCATATCGTTGAAGAGAAAATAGCCTAATTTAATGCTAAAAGCATCTAATCAACAATGGCATTATTTTCAGTTAACTCTGCAACTCTTCCAACTATTGACTCTGCAACTCATCCAACTATTTAATGGGACCAATGGATTTCACTAAGTTGCTGGTTTATATTTAGGATAATGTTTTACAGCGTTGTCATTGTATTTTTCATTTTCAAATCCTCTTATTTGATTATTTTATATATTTTACATGTAATAAGTCCACACAGAGGGCCAGAGATAATTACAGATACCTGTGATAATCTGAAGTACCCAAAAAGGGCCACTAGATGTCTTGTGATAAAATAAAAACTTGAAAGTTACCAAACTTCTGGTAGTGTACTGGTAAACGTAGAAAGTTTCCAGTAATTTAACCGCCTTTTGCAACCCTAGTAATATTGATCAAGAGCCCACTCCACCTAATGATTCCACTGATAATTTCTGTGCTAATCAATAATGTTGTATCCTAATGAACTTGTTGAAATGTTTGTTGGCTGAATAACCGATCAGACTGGTCCAGTGAATTATAGGGTTCATACACACAATAAAAAGACATTACAGACATTTACAATTTAGCAAGACTGTAGCACAATTGACGATAGTAGACATTACAAACATTTAACAAGTAGACAAGTAGATTTGGAAAGTCCCTAAACACTCTGCGATAGACACAGGGTTCTATTATTGCCTGGACACAATCCTGACATGGATGTGTTTAACGGAGGACTAACTCTGCTGTTTTCAGTGTAGACAGATGGTTTGTTGTTCAGTTATTAGCCATGCTTATAAGCCCCAGGCAAACACTGGTGTCATCAGACAGCCCTGTGCCCTATGGTAATCAGGAGAGATTTATTTAGTACTTCCAGTTCTCTCTGAAGCAGTCCTTCTCTAACACACAGAGATACACAACTGATGATTGTCTTTCTATCCTCATTGTTTCTCTCTCTCTCTCTCTCTCTCTCTCTCTCTCTCTCTCTCTCTCTCTCTCTCTCTCTCTCTCTCTCTCTCTCTCTCTCTCTCTCTCTCTCTCTCTCTCTCTCTCTCTCTCTCTCTCTCTCTCTCTCTCTCTCTCTCTCTTCCTTCTTATCCGGCATGTTTAGCTTGTCCTCTTCCTCCCTCTCCCCATCTCCCTCTCTCAATCTTTATCTGTTTCTGTCTGTCAGTCTCCCTTTGTCTCTCTCTCTCTTCAATCTCTCTGTGTCTCAGCGTCTGAGAATAAGGAACCCCGGTCAGCAGAGCAGTAATAATGCTGGGTACTTGTTGGTAGTAAAAACGCCACTACCAGTGATGAATGATTCAGCTGGATGTTCTTATTGAGTCAGGGAGACTCCTAAGTACAGTATGTTTAAAGGCAGGCAGAGCAACTTCAACCTAGGCTACATTCCTGTGGCATCTCGCAGAGAGGCAGCTTGTTCTATCTTTCTCATGGTGTGTGTGTGTGTGCGTGTGCAGGCCAGAGCAGGACAGTGATGCCGCACAGAGAGGCATTCCCTTCCACCACAATGTGCTGCGTGCTGTGTTCCGCTCTCTTGCCACCAGCTGTCCAAGACCCTCTGCGTGACTAGAACCACAACACTGACCAACAGCCAAGACAAGACACCCCCCTGGGGACAGATAGACTGTGACGTGGCCCACCATGGCATATTGAAACAGCCTGGTCTTACCCTAGCTGGCTGGGCTTTCTCTCTGAGATTGGGGTTGATCACTGTACTAATTGTTACCTCTAACCACTCTGTATTGTGTTACAGTCTTACATGTTGTTTTAGAAGAAGTCGACCATAATCATATAAGATTAGAAGATTTGAATAAATCCTTTCTGTATGGGTGAGTATTTGAACACTGACTGACTACCTCTCTGACCTGTGGTTTCCAGACTGTGGGCTGAACGTACACAAGCAGTGTTCCAAGCTGGTGCCCAGCGACTGCCAGCCAGACCTGCACAGGATTAAGAAGGTGTTCAGCTGTGACCTCACTACCCTGGTCAAGGCCCACAACACCACACGGCCCATGGTGGTGGACATGTGTATCAAGGAGATAGAACTACGAGGTACAGATCCGTTTACCAGCCATTCAGGTTCATTCAGTTTAGAATGTTTCTGGGACATTTAAGCCGGGTTCACCCTGCATGTTGTTAGCCAAGGGCTAAGCTGAAAGAATATTCAACTTCAAGGTGAAAATGGATGTCTGTGATTGGTTCTGAAAAAAAAAATAGATTTGTAGAGGGTACAGGAAGTAGAGTTAACCGACTCTCTGTGTTACTGCTTGCAGGTCTGCAGTCTGAGGGCCTCTACAGAGTGTCTGGCTTCTCAGAACACATTGAGGATGTGAGGCTCGCCTTTGACCGAGGTTTGTGTTAAATTAATTTCCTTTGCCTCTGGGCTAAGGTCTGGTTTAAGGTTATATGAGACATGAAAGTCCATAGGTTCAAATGAAAAGCACAGGAGAGCCGTATCAGACCGCAGGATGTTGTTATGTGCAGTGTAAGGGGCATATATATGTTGCATTGTGGGAATTGTAGTGAATATACTGCAGTCTGGACGGTACATAACGTGTCCTGTGTGTCATCTCTGCAGATGGCGAGAAGGCAGACATCAGTGCCAATGTGTACAACGACATCAACATCATTGCTGGAGCTCTGAAGCTCTATCTGAGAGACCTGCCCATTCCAGTCATCACATTCCACGTGTACTCCAGATTCATACAAGCTGCAAGTACGTACTCCCATACTTATTCCCACAATTAGCTCAATGTACCCTGGGTCTCCAGCGCAATGAGCTAAAGGCTAGGCAATAGCTTGGGGAGCTAAAGAAAATCTTCAGGTCTTAGGCGCGGTTATTTATCAGGTGAATGTAACTAATAGTAAGTAACACTTATCGTAAGTAACATTTCCTCTGGTAGAAATTCCCAACCCAGACACCAGACTGGAGGCCATCCACGAGGGGCTGCTGCAGCTCCCGCCAGCCCACTACGAGACCCTACGCTACCTGATGATGCATCTCAAGAAGTGAGGATACACACACACACACACACACACACTTCATCTGCTCTTCATGGGGTTGAATCAGTGATGTAGTCATATAAATATACAGTTGAAGTCGGAAGTTTACATACACTTAGGTTGGAGTCATTAAAACTTGTTTTTCAACCACTCCACAAATTTCTTGTTAACAAACTATAGTTTTGGCAAGTCGGTTAGGACATCTACATTGTGCATGAAACAAGTCATTTTTCCAACAATTGTTTACAGACAGATTATTTCACTTAAAATTCACTGTATCACAATTCCAGTGGGTCAGAAGTTTACATACACTAAGTTGACTGTGCCTTTAAACAGCTTGGAAAATTCCAGAAAATGATGTAATGGCTTTAGAAGCTTCTGATAGGCTAATTGTCAGCCAAGACCTCAGGAAATTGTAGACCTCCACAAGTCTGGTTCATCCTTGGGAGCAATTTCCAAACACCTGAAGGTACCACGTTCATCTGTACAAACAACAGTACGCAAGTATAAACACCATGGGACCACACAGCCGTCATACCGCTCAGGAAGGAGACGCGTTCTGTCTCCTAGAGATTAACGTACTTTGGTGTGAAAAGTGCAAATCAATCCCAGAACAACAGCAAAGGACCTTGTGAAGATGCTGGAGGAAACAGGTACAAAAGTATCTATATCCACAGTAAAACGAGTCCTATATAGACATAACCTGAAAGGCCACTCAGCAAGGAAGAAGCCACTGCTCCAAAACCGCCATAAAAAAGCCAGACTACGGTTTGCAACTGCACATGGGGACAAAGATCGTACTATTTGGAGAAATGTCCTCTGGTCTGATGAAGCAAAAATAGAACTGTTTGGCCATAATGACCATCGTTATGTTTGGAGGAAAACGGGGGATGCTTGCAAGCCGAAGAACACCATCCCAACCGTGAAGCACAGGGGTGCCAGCATCATGCTGTGGGTTGCCTTGCTGCAGGAGGGACTGGTGCACTTCACAAAATAGATGGCATCATGAGGAAGGAAAATTATGTGGATATATTGAAGCAACATCTTAAGACCTCAGTCAGGAAGTTAAAGCTTGGTCGCAAATGGGTCTTCCAAATGGACAATGACCCCAAGCATACTTCCAAAGTTGTGGCAAAATGGCTTAAGGACAACAAAGTCAAGGTATTGGAGTGGCCATCACAAAGCCCTGACCTCAATCCAATAGAAAATGTGTGGGCAGAACTGAAAAAGCATGTGCAAGCAAGGAGGCCTACAAACCTGACTCAGTTACACCAGCTCTGTCAGGAGGAATGGGCCAAAATTCACCCAACTTATTGTGGGAAGCTTGTGGAAGGCTACCCGAAACGTTTGACCCAAGTTAAACAATTTAAAGGCAATGCTACCAAATACTAATTGAGTGTATGTAAACTTCTGACCCACTGGGAATGTGATGAAAGAAATAAAAGCTGAAATAAATCATTTTCTCTACTATTATTCTGACATTTCACATTCTTAAAATAAAGTGGTGATCCTAACTGACCTAAAACAGGGAATTTCTACTAGGATTAAATGTCAGGAATTGTGAAAAACTGAGTTTAAATGTATTTGGCTAAGGTGTAAACTTCCGACTTCAACTGTACATGTAATGTTGTTGTTTCTCACCTTTCTAAATGATATACAGTGGGGAAAAAAAGTATTTAGTCAGCCACCAATTGTGCAAGTTCTCCCACTTAAAAAGATGAGAGAGGCCTGTAATTTACATCATAGGTACACGTCAACTATGACAGACAAAATTAGAAAGAAAATTCCAGAAAATCACATTGTATGATTTTTTATGAACTTATTTGCAAATTATGGTGGAAAATAAGTGTTTGGTCAATAACAAAAGTTTCTCAATACTTTGTTATATACCCTTTGTTGGCAATGACACAGGTCAAACGTTTTCTGTAAGTCTTCACAAGGTTTTCACACACTGTTGCTGGTATTTTGGCCCATTCCTCCATGCAGATCTCCTCTAGAGCAGTGATGTTTTGGGGCTGTCGCTGGGCAACACGGACTTTCAACTCCCTCCAAAGATTTTCTATGGGGTTGAGATCTGGAGACTGGCTAGGCCACTCCAGGACCTTGAAATGCTTCTTACGGGGGGGCGCTGTTGGAAGCCAAGGATGTAGCACGCGTCTCCCTATCGCTCCTGAGTTAGTGACCAAATTTATATATTTAACTTTGCAAAATTGCATACATTTCTGTTTGCCCAGGCGTCTGAAGAGACCCATAAACAACTCAGTTCAAGTTTAATAAATTCAAATTCGTAATGACATCAACCCGGCCAAAAACAGAGTCTGCAAGAGCAGGCCGCAACAAGCCTGCAACTTCTCCCGACTCACCCCGCCACCGAACGCTGCCAATGCCGCCCCACGGAAACACTGACTGTGGAGATGCTGCAATCCGTGATAGGCACCCTCAAAACCGACATTTTCGGAAAAATTGACTGTCTCTCTACCAATCTCAGGTCAGAGATATCAACGATCAAAGACGAGCTTAAAAAATCTATCGAGAGTATACAGAATAAGCTCGACGCACATGGGGTGACTTTATCGGATTTGGAGCGAGGTGCTACAGACCACAGCACTCGCATTAGCGAGCTAGAGGCTAACGTCGGCTCATTGACAACTAGGGTGGCATTCCTCGATAATAGATGCGAAGATATGGAAAGTAGAATGCGGAGGAACAACATTCGTCTACTGGGAATACCGGAGGGGAGTGGAGGGCCCAAGGCCCACGGAGTACATGGCCCAGCTACTTCAGGAGCTGCTCGGGCTAGAGGAGAAGCCATTGCTAGACCGGGCTCACCGCACTCTGCGTAGCCGACCCAGGGATGGAGAACCCCCACGACCATTTGTCATCAGGGTGCATTTCTTTCACGTCCGCAACGACATACTGAGAAGATCGGGAGAAGCATCCCCTCTTCTACATAAAGGTAAAAGAGTCTCGATATTTGCGGACTACACAACAGCTGTGGCTAAGAGGCGGGCTAGCTTTGGAGCTGTGAAACGCCAACTACACGCCTGCCCGGGCGTGAAGTTCGGCCTCATCTACCCTGCGGTTTTGAGACTGACTTTACCGGACGGCTCCATGCACAGATTCGAGGACCCGGCTATAGCGGCAGATTTCATCAACAAGAACGTGAAAGCGGCTGTTGTACCGCATGGTGTGTAACAAATGGTTGGCTGGCTGGTCTTCCTAGCAGGCTAGTTAGCAGGCCGAATGGGTGACTAACGAAGCCATCTTTGCTGGGTTCATCGACATATGAATGTCATTCTCTTTTTTATCTCTTTATTTCCAGCCCAGGTTTGCCGCCTCTAATGCCAATATCTGGGGGTCTGCATGGCTGTTTCAGTATGTTCATTTACCATCTGCGTCGAGGTTAAACCTCTCTTTAATCGAGGATAATTTTCCTTAAACTCTGTTGGGGACCATTCTATCCATGTTTGGCTTACTCTAGTTAAATGGTCACTAATCTTAGGTAGCACAGAGTAAGAGTTATCATGCTTAGCTCTAAACTTTCTTTGTATTTAGGGTTTTGCTTGCATCTCATTTGGGGAGATGCTTCGGCAAGGGCGGGTGTGAGGGAAGGGTTTGTTCACTCTCTATTTGTATATAGTTTGTATATGTTTTTTGTGCCTCTTCGCTTGTTTTTGTTTTTTTACATTTGCGCTTTTAGGTTCAACTAAGATCTTCAGTTTACATTGTACCTTGTCCTTTACACATCCTCTCTCTCTCTTAAGATATGACTCAGCCTAGTGTAGCCCATACTGCTGGAGGGAATGGCTTTAATTTTCTTACTTGGAACTGCAGGGGCATAAATAACCCAGTTAAACGTAGTAAGGTGCTACACCATCTTCATCATTTGAAAGCTCACATCATCTTTCTCCAAGAAACTCATCTGAAGGTATCACAACACTCAAGTCTTAGGTGCAGATGGGTGGGTCAGGTGTTCCATTCCTCATTTCAGAGTAAGGCGAGAGGGGTGGCTATTTTACTTCACAGATCGGTACCTTTTACATGTTCTAAGGTGATCGCAGATCCCCATGGTAGATATATAATTGTCAGTGGTAGGCTGCTCAATACAAAGGTTCTTCTTGTTAATATCTATGCTCCTAATTGGGACAATGGTGATTTTTTCAAATCGGTTTTCTCTACACTCCCAGATATGTCCACCCATATGTTGATTTTAGGAGGTGACTTTAACTGTTGGTTAGACCCACAATTGGATCGATCCTCCACTAAACCTACCACCTTATCAACCTCAGCTAGAGTTGTTCGAACCTTTATGTCTGAATTCGCAATCTCAGATCCTTGGAGAATGGTTAATCCAGCTGGGAAAGCATACTCTTTTTTCTCATCGGTTCACCACACTTTTACGCGCATAGACTACTTCCTTGTTGATGACCGGCTCCTCCACTCCATATCTTCATGTTCATATAACCCAATTGTTGTATCTGACCACGCCCTGTTACTATGGAAGTAGCTTTTCAAAATGTAGACAATCAGCGACCGCCTTGGCGACTAAAAAACTCAACTGCTCAGTAATGAACACTTTGTCAATTTTGTTTTGAGTCAAATCGACTTCTTCATGATTACAAATAGAACCCCAAACATCTCTGCGTCTACTCTCTGGGAAACTTTGAAAGCTTATATCAGAGGTGAAATTATCTCCTACACCGCACATGAGAACAAATTGAAAAGGAATAGGTTATCTATGTTAACACGCTGTATTGCCCAATTAGATGACATTTATGCCGTTTCACCATCCCCGGATATTTATAAGGAACGTTTAACTCTGCAAGCAGAATTTGACACACTATTAACAGACCAGGTTACTGAAATGCTTGTCAAGTCTAGGAGCACTTACTATGAACAAGGAGATAAAGCCAGTAAATTATTAGCTCACAAGTTACGTCAACTATCATCATCATCTCAGATTACAAAAATTCGTACATCATCTGGGATATCATTAGATCCTGGGGGGATCAATGAGGAGTTCAAGAGATTTTACCAGTCTCTATATACCTCTGAAAGTAAAGCGGATACACTGGAATTGGATGATTTCTTCCACTCACTTTCTGTGCCTTCGGTCGGCCGGGATTTGGTTAAAAAATTAGAGCAGCCGATCACTGTTGAAGAACTGTCTAACGCTGTCAAATCCCTTCAATCTGGGAGAAGCCCAGGGCCTGATGGCTACCCGACAGAGTTTTATAAAAAGTTTATCACCAAAATAGCCCCTATTCTAATTGAAATGTACAATGATGCATTTGTAAATGGTGCTCTCCCACATACTCTCACTCAAGCAACCATTTGTGTTATTCTTAAAAAAAACAAAGACCCTCTTGACTGTGCATCATACCGTCCAATTAGCTTGCTAAATGTGGACTATAAAATTCTAGCCAAAATTCTGGCAACGCGGCTAGAAACAGTCCTCCCATCAATTATCTCTCCGGATCAAACAGGATTTATAAAAAATATACACTCATTCTTCAATCTCCGAAGATTATTTAATATTATATACAATCCTTCTATCGACAATACCTCTGAAGCCATTATATCCCTGGACGCGGAGAAAGCGTTTGATCGGGTGGAATGGAAATACCTTTTACACTCTAAATAAATTTGGCTTTGGCTCCAAATTCATGACCTGGATAAAACTTCTGTACTCATCCCCCCAAGCCTCTGTCAGGACTAATAACACTCAATCAGATCGCTTCCCTTTGCAAAGATCGACACGTCAGGGTTGCCCTTTAAGTCCCTTACTGTTTGCCCTCGCCATAGAGCCACTTGCAATAGCACTTCGCTCCAACCCCCTCATCAAAGGCATAGTCAGATACGGGCACGAACACAAACTGTCTTTATATGCAGATGATTTATTAATATACACATCCAATCTTTCTGTCTCTGTCCCTGCTGCCCTTGCCACTTTCGCATCCTTCGGTCACTTATCAGGGTATAAACTAAATCTCAGTAAAAGTGAATTGATGCCACTTAACATGGCTGCAAAAAAATCCCCTTTACATAACTTGCCATTTAAAATAGCTCACAGTAGTTTTATTTATCTCGGGGTACATGTCACAATTAGGTTTGAAAACCTTTTTCAAGCCAACTTTGCTCCTCTCTTAACCCGTACTAAGGACGATTTGGAACGGTGGTCTTTGCTACACCTCTCCTTAGTTGCTAGAATTAACTCTATTAAAATGAATACTCTCCCTAAATTCTTATACCTCTATCAGTGCCTTCCAATATTTCTACCCAATACATTTTTCAAAAAGATCGACGGCCTAATTCTACCCTTTATATGGGACAAAAAACCTCCTAGGATGCGAAAACAGCTCTTGCAGAGGCCCAAACCAGACGGCGGTCTAGCTCTACCAGATTTCAGATTCTATTATTGGGCCGCTAACCTTAGGATCATTCAGTACTGGTTGCAGAGCAGAGTGATATTCCCACCCCCAACTTGGCTGGAGATGGAGGCTGCCTCGTCTACACCGGCATCATTGTCTTCCCTCGCTCACTCCTCTATTACAGGCCCTTACTCCTCCTTCACCAATAATATATGTGTCAAAACAACATTGAAGATCTGGAATCAATTTAGACGCCACTTTGGGTTTCAAACAACCTCTTCCTTGGCTCCGGTAGCCTCAAACCCAGCTTTTCCCCATCTATGATTGATGGTGCTTTCTCAACATGGTCTAATCTCGGTATTAAAAGATTCAGAGACCTGTATACTAACAATACATTTAGTACGTTTCAACAATTATCAGCTAAATTTGGTCTCCCCAGACATCATTTTTTTAGGTTCTTACAAGTCCGGAGTTATGTCCGCAGCATAGATCCAGGATTCCCCAACCTTTCTGGTGGAACACAGTTCGACACATTTCTCACCCCACTTCCTAATCAGAAAGGCACATTGTCAATAATCTATAGACAAATTTGCTCACTACAAGCCATCTCATTAAACAATATCAAATCCTCTTGGGAGGAGGAACTGGGTGAGGAAATATCTGATGAACTATGGGAAGGGGCACTCAAAAGGGTACATAGCTCTTCTATTTGCGCTCGACACGGCCTCATCCAATGCAAACTCATTCATAGGGCCCACTGGACCAAAGCAAGACTATCAAAAATTTACAAGGATGTGAACCCTAATTGTGTTCGATGTAACCAGTCCCCTGCTAATCATGTGCACATGTTTTGGTGCTGCCCATCTCTTGTTGGTTTCTGGAAAGACATCTTCAACACACTCTCAGAATTAAGCGGCACACAGATCGAGCCAGACCCTCTCATTGCATTATTTGGAGTTTCCTTACCCACAATACAATTGACCAAAATGAATAAGGATGTAATTGCCTTTGTCACGTTGTTAGCGAGACGATTAATTTTACTTAGATGGAAATCCTCTGCAGCCCCTTCTCATGCTCTTTGGATTAAATCTATTTTGAATTGCATAAAGTTGGAGGAAAATAAAACAGACACTCAATGGGTCTGTAGACAAATTCTATGCAAAGTGGGCTCCCTTCTTTTCTTATGTTAAAAGAATACATTTCCCTGCAGTTCCAGAGTGATGTATATTTATATATTGGTGATGTAAGAAGCCTGGTATGTGCATATACGACATCTCGGATGTTAAGGACGGTAATAACTGTGCTAGCTGACCTATAACAACTGGATCAAAACAGATATTTTTCCTTTTTTATTTTTATTTTTTCTTTTTTTTTTCTTAAAAAAAAAAAAAATCTTATTTATGTATTTAATGTCTATTTTTTCTTTCATGTCTGTCTCTCTATGTTTTGCTGTATCGTTGTCTTCAAATTGTTGTTCCATATTCATACCAAATAACTTTCAAGTGCAATTATTTACTAAATGCTGGTACTGAAAATTCAATAAACAAAGTATAAAAAAAAAAAAAAAAATGCTTCTTACGAAGCCACTCCTTCATTGCCCGGGCGGTGTGTTTGGGATCATTGTCATGCTGAAAGACCCAGCTACGTTTCATCTTCAATGCCCTTGCTGATGGAAGGAGGTTTTCACTCAAAATCTCACGATACATGGCCCCATTCATTCTTTCCTTTACACGGATCAGTCGTCCTGGTCCCTTTGCAGAAAAACAGCCCCAAAGCATGATGTTTCCACCCCCATGCTTCACAGTAGGTATTGTGTTCTTTGGATGCAACTCAGCATTCTTTGTCCTCCAAACACGACGAGTTGAGTTTTTACCAAAAAGTTCTATTTTGGTTTCATCTGACCATACGACATTCTCCCAATCCTCTTCTGGATCATCCAAATGCACTCTAGCAAACTTCAGACGGGCCTGGACATGTACTGGCTTAAGCAGGGGGACACGTCTGGCACTGCAGGATTTGAGTCCCTGGCGGCGTAGTGTGTTACTGATGGTAGGCTTTGTTACTTTGGTCCCAGCTCTCTGCAGGTCATTCACTAGGTCCCCCCGTGTGGTTCTGGGATTTGTGCTCACCGTTCTTGTGATCATTTTGACCCCACGGGGTGAGATCTTGCTTGGAGCCCCAGATCGAGGGAGATTATCAGTGGTCTTGTATGTCTTCCATTTCCTAATAATTGCTCCCACAGTTGATTTCTTAAAACCAAGCTGCTTACTTATTGCAGATGCAGTCTTCTCAGCCTGGTGCAGGTCTACAATTTTGTTTCTGGTGTCCTTTGACAGCTCTTTGGTCTTGGCCATAGTGGAGTTTGGAGTGTGACTGTTTGAGGTTGTGGACAGGTGTCTTTTATACTGATAACAAGTTCAAACAGGTGCCATTAATACAGGTAACGAGTGGAGGACAGAGGAGCCTCTTAAAGAAGAAGTTACAGGTCTGTGAGAGCCAGAAATCTTGCTTGTTTGTAGATGACCAAATACTTATTTTCCACCATAATTTGCAAATAAATTCATAAAAAATCCTACAATGGGATTTTCTGGATTTTTCTTTCTCAATTTGTCTGTCATAGTTGACGTGTACCTATGATGAAAATTACAGGCCTCTCTCATCTTTTTAAGTGGGAGAACTTGCACAATTGGTGGCTGACTAAATACTTGTTTTCCCCACTGTAATAATGATCTTTCTCACAGGGTCACCATGTTTGAAAAAGACAATTTCATGAATTCTGAGAACCTGGGGATTGTGTTTGGTCCGACGTTAATGCAGCCACCTGAACAGAACGCCCTGGCCACTCTGAACGACATGAGGCATCAGAAAGTCATCATACAGCTCCTGATAGAACATGAAGACGTCTTGTTTTGAAGGACTGGAGCCCTGTCTGTTGCTGGGAAGGAATATGACTTTTTATTTATCCCATACCAGAGGAATCTCAAGCCATCATATGTCTGTCATCATATGAAGTGTAAAAATTCCAAAATGTTTCTTCTCTCCCATAAGCATGACTGTTTCAGTTGAAGTTGAGTCTGTGGTACGTCAGTTAGACATCATGTCTTGTTACAGTAAGGTCAAAGGCCATATTCTCCTTAAGAGGAACAAGGTATTGGATACATCCCAAATGGCACCCTATTTATTACTTTTGCATTACTTTTGAACAGGTCCCATAGGGCTCTGGTTAAAAGTAGTGTGCACTATATAGTGAATAGGGTGGCATTTTGGACGAAGCCATTGATTCCAGCATTTTCACACACCTTTCATGGTGTCAGGTAGCCTAGCAGTTAGTGTTGGGCCAGTAACCGAAAGGTCGCTGGTTTGAATACCCGAGCCGACAAGGTTAAAAATCTGTTGATGTGCCCTTGAGCAAGGCACTTAACCCTAATTTGCTCCAGGGTCGCTGTAGTACTATGGTTGACCCTGTAAAACAACACATTTCACTGCCCCTTTCCGGTGTATGTGACAATAAAAACATATTTTTTTCATAAATGTAGCATCATCACATTACCACATTCTTCCTGGTTGATGTCTGTCTGCATATTGATTGTCTGCTCAAGTGTGTTCGTTGTGTGCTTATTGGTTAATGAGTGTCTTTGTAAAGGGAATGCAGGTTAAATCTTGTTTGATCAAATCAGATCTTTTTAGTGTTGACTCAGTAACTGTGTCATCCTATAGGGTGAGCTATGGATGGTCTATGTATGAAGCACTTTTTATTTAGCAAAGAGTGTGCTGATTAATTTATTTTATAAAGTTTTTATGTAAATGTTTTCAGCATCATGTGCTTTTTTTTTCTTAAGCTGATAGGTTGTCAAGGATGTGCGATGTGTTCCATTGTCAAAATGCAACAAAACCCCAAAAGGAATTGGTGAACAGAGCAGTTTAAACTTGTAAGGAAATGCTTAGAAACTTATTTTGAGTGGCACTGTTGAAGTTACATTTGCAACTGTTAGCTGGTACTAGAAAAATTGTCCTAGTTATAAGTATATGGTTTGGGTGAAATGTGTGTCTGAGCCTAAATGTTTACAGAAAACTATTGAATCAAACCTCCCATTTTAAATTGATACATGGAATGGGTAAAATATAAACGCAACATACAACAATTTCAATGAATTTACTGAGTTACAGTTCATATGAGGAAATCAGTCAATTGAAATAAATAAATTAGGCCCTAATCTATTGATTTCACATGACTGGGCAGGGGCGCAGCCATGGGTAGGCCTGGGAGGGCATAGGCCCACCCACTTGGGAGCTAGGCTCAGCCAATCAGAATGAGTTTTCCCCCACAAAAGGGCTTTATTACAGACAGAAATACTCCTCAGTTTCATCAGCTGTCCGGGTGGCTGGTCTCAGGCGATCCCGAAGGTAAAGAAGCCGGATGTGGAGGTCCTGGGCTGGCATGGTTACAAGTGGTCTGTGATTGTGAGGCCGGTTGGACATACTGCCACATTCTCTAAAATGATGGCGGCTTATGGTAGAGAAATGAACATTAAATTCCCTGTCAATAGTTCTGGTGGACATTCCTTCAGTCAGCATGCAAATTGCACGCTCCCTCAAAACTTGAGACATCTGTGGCATTGTGTTATGTGACAAAACTGCACATTTTAGAGTGGACTTTTATTGCCCCCAGCACAAGGTTCACCTGTGTAATGATCATGCTGTTTAATCAGCTTCTTGATATGCCACACCTGTCAGGTGGATGGATTATCTTGGCAAAGGAGAAATACTAACGGATGTAAACAAATTTGTGCATAACATTTTAGAGAAATAAGCTTTCTGTGCGTATGGAACATTTCTGGGATCTTTTATTTCAGCTCATGAAACATGGGACCAATACTTTACATGTTACGTTTATATTTTTGTTCAGTAATTGCTACTCGTAGACTGACAAACATCTAGTCTGGGTAGGGACTAGACCTCCTAGTATTTTTCCAATACATGCATCAGTTTACACTATTTGACACATACTAAAGTCAGGAAACATTGATGTCTAAATGTTCAGCCTAGAAAACTGCCTGGAGCAGCTATAGGTGCTGTGGAGCTCACCTACTCCTAACAACAACGCCATGACGACAAAGTTGACACATTCTCTGTTTTCCATTGTTGATAATATAATAATTGAAATCCTTTCTACGAATCCATTTTATTAAAAGTATTTTTGTGATTGGTGCAATTAAGATTGTAATTTATGAAATGCTGATTTATTAAAAGGATGTAAAATTACATTTTGCTCAATCTTTTATGTGTACATTTAGGATAGGCTACAATTCAATTGCTCAAAGAAATGTCTGCGTCATGGTGCAATGCAATCACAACACACACGTACTGCACCACACCTTCAATAGGACAATGATGGCTCAATAGCGCTGGTGCTGAAGAGAGCAACAATGGTGGATGCCCTGTACCTGAGGGAACACACTTGGGATGCGTCTCAAATGGCACCCTATTCCCTATTTAGTGCACTACTTTTGAACAGGGTCCATAGGACTGTGGTCAAAAATAGTGCACTATGAAGGGAATAGGGTGCCAATTTGGGACGCTACCATGATTAGTCACCCTGTCTCTAAATGTAAGGGTGTGGAGGAGTTTGCATGTATTGTTTCTTCTGTGTGTCTAGTTCTCAGGTAATGTGTTGCTCTGGCTGGCAGGTCAGGTATTCTTCCTGCAGGCTACCAGGGAGGTAACTTCTGTCCCAGTTTTACCTGCACCAATCAGGTGTGCATGGGCGGGGCTTTGTTTGTAGGCGATATAGACAGGTGTGTTCCCATACCTGTAACATTTGCTGCCTCTTAGTCACAGGAAATACATCAAAAGTTGGTTATTTACAGTCGTTTTTCTTCGTAAAACATTGGCCTTCATGTAAATTCAAGCCTTGATTGGATGTTGTAAATTGAGTCTTCCAAGTGGATGCATCTGTGGAAACAACTTGGAATCTACACTGTCTTAGAAGGTCTGTGTTTGGGTCATGTTGTCCTCAGCCGAGGACTGACCTCAAGTTTAACCCCCTTGGAGATACTAGAGGAGACCCCAGAGGGCTGAAAACATACAGGTGAGTTGATGGCAGGGGTATGACATTATATTATCCATTATAGCTGATCACAAACGTATAGCATGTTTACATGACAGCTATATGAACATGATTTCCTATTGAATATTTTGGATTATTGACAGACTTTTTATGGCATGATTGATTCTTTTTTCTCAATACCAGTTTGGCTATATTGACATACAGAAACGTATCTTGCAGGTGAAACTTAATCCTCCAGATATGGCAGCGCCTGTGAGATACCCTTGGTGGAGAGCGTTTGTGACAAGGAAGAGTATTCCAACAACCCAAGAATCTGGTGAGACCCAACCTTCTGGGGAGAATATGTCTCCTATCTCCTCCAAATCTACACCGGACTCAAAGGGAAACGAAACATTTCCAGATGCAGAAACCTTAGACGATGCAGAGTTTGAGCCAATGTTCAATGAGAAAACCTGTAGACGGAATCTCAAAGTTTCACGTTCTGGACGTTTTAAGGAGAAGAGAAGAGTACGGGGGACCATACCTGAAAATAACAACTTCAGTGGAAATGTTGCTGCGACTGCTGTTGCGAAGTAGCCCAGGGTATATCATTATCATTCTACCTGCCAGACTGCAACCTGTTATGGAGCATGGGACATTGATGATGCAATTTTAATTTATTTTTTGAGGCATTCTTTTAAGATATAACTTTCATAAATGTTGATCAATTGTGCCTATACCAGGTTAATATATTAGGTATACACCTAATTAATAATATGTTTAGGCCAATGAAGGATTGATACGGAATAGTTATGAAGTATCAAATAATTGTAAAAAATGATTTCATAATCAAAATTGTAGGGAATTCGGGAAGTAGCCCCAACCGGGACTCGAACCAGGGTCTAGCAACTGTCAAGCCAAGTCCTTAACGGTAACGCCAAGAGGTCTGGGTTAAGGTTGCTACATTACCAACTTCCTTCAGGAGAGTGTGTCCCCACACTTCTCTATACCAAGTCCCTCATGTGTATGGCCTAACAGGCACCATCCCACTTCTGACACCAATGTAGCAAATTCGTAAGGTAGCCCTGACAGGGACTCGAACCTGGGTCCAGCGACTGTCAAGCCAACACAATTACCGTTACGCCAACAGGTCCGAACCTCTTGACGAGGTCACTAGGTGTTGGGTTAAGGTCGTTACAATATCCATTTTCAAGTATGTTTTCATATTTCATACACACAGCCTAATGCACATGGTATCTAATGTAGAAAATATATCCTGCCAGGGTCAATGTTTTTATTTTTATTATTTCTTTATTGCCCTTTGTGTGTTTGTTTTCTTGTTTGTTTGTTTGATATGAAGCACTCGAGGTGGTTTGACATGAAGGACTCGAGGTGGTTTGGCATGTAGGACTCGAGGTGGTTTGACATGAAGGACTCGAGGTGGTTTGACATGAAGCACTCGAGGTGGTTTGACATGAAGGACTCGAGGTGGTTTGACATGAAGGACTCGAGGTGGTTTGACATGAAGGACTCGAGGTGGTTTGACATGAAGGACTCGAGGTGGTTTGACATGAAGCACTCGAGGTGGTTTGACATGTAGGACTCGAGGTGGTTTGACATGTAGGACTCGAGGTGGTTTGACATGTAGGATTCGAGGTGGTTTGATATGAAGGACTCGAGGTGGTTTGATATGAAGCACATGAATGACTCAAATACAACCAAACTTTATTTGGATCATGTTGGATTAATCTGATTCTGCTCATACTGTACTAGGCTAGCTAATATCTTTGAAGGAATAGAGAGGTTTGTTTGTACAATGAGGGAGCTATATCAATGACACAGATAAGAGTAGAGATGGAGTTGTGTGGTTATTATGCTAGTATGCACTAATGCAGTGGTTCCCAACCTTTTTTGGTTACTGTACCACCAACTGAATTTTGCTCTGCCCGGAATTCCCCTGAAGTACCCCCTCATGTGCATTTTATCAGTAAGTCTATGATCACGAGTCTCCTCAAGTACCCCCTGTGGATAGGCCAAGTACCCCAGGGGTCCTAGCACCACTGGTTGGGAACCATTGCAGTAATGAACCCTTACAGTGGATGTCAATGAAGGATATGCCAGCGTGTAGCTAGTGTTGAGGAGATTTTAAGATTACATTTAGTTGTTTACATCACAAAATAAAAAAAATAAAATAAAAAAACATCAGCATTTAGTACTGCAATGTACGTACACACTCACTCAGGAATTACATATGAAGTTAATACACCTTTGTTACATATTTATTGTGGATAATATATTTGCTATTCAGTCACTGTCTCAAAGTCTCTGTTTTGAATGGACTATGCCTACTGGCATAATTGTTTACAGTCTGCTAAAAGTTTACTTCAGAGATGTATATGAAAAAAAAACCCAGAAACATTATTGTAAATAAATGTGTAAATATGTAATTTGGTTTACTTTGTTTTATTTTCACTTAACAATAACAGATATAGTGAAGAAATCTAAATACATCTAAAAGTCTAAATACATCTAGAAGTCTAAATACATCTAAAATAAAATAAAATTAAATTGTATTGGTCGCACACACATATTTAGCAGATGTTATTGCGGGTGTAGCGAAATGCTTATGTTCCTAGCTCCAACAGTGTAGTAGTATCTAACAATACACGCAAATCTAAAAAGTAAAATAATGGAATTAAGAAATATATAAATATTAGGACAAAGTCTAGAAGTCTAAAAGTCTCAATAAATCAATAAATCTAAATACATCTAGAAGTCTAAATACCTCTAGACTATTAAAGATGCTGGTTTATTCTGGTTTCTAAAAGATAAATGGTTCCATGACCTTGCTTGAACCATACAATAGATGTAGCCATTGTCATTGTTCTGTTGCTAGTCCTCTGGGTGTGGTGAAATGTTTAGACTGCAACTTCCCTGGAGCTGCTGGGGTTATTTTTAAATCACACATTCTTGCCATTTAGAGCACCATTATTAGAAACATAATTACCTAGGCTTATTACAATAAATGTTGATGGATCCGGATGACAAGTTCCTCCTTACTGGATTTGAGGTAGCTACTGTAACTCATTATGGTTCATGCGAACGGTATGTTGCTAATGACAGTGCCAGGACTTGATAATGGCCGACCTTAATTAAGTGAAATGTACTGTATGTACACTATCGTTCAAAAGTTTGGGGTCACTTAGAAATGTCCTTGTTTTCGAAAGAAAAGCACAAAAAAAGTGTCCATTAAAATAACAGCAAATTGATCAGAAATACAGTGTAGACATTGTTAATGTTGTAAATGGCTATTGTAGCTGGAAACGGCTGATTTTTTATGGAATATCTACATAGGCGTAGAGAGGCCCATTATCAGCAACCATCAGTTCTGTGTTCCAATGGCACGTTGTGTTTGCTAAGTTTATCATTTTAAAATGCTAATTGATCATTAGAAAACCCTTTTGCAATTATGTTAGCACAGCTGAAAACTGTTGTGCTGATTAAAGAAGCAATAAAACTGGCCTTCTTGAGACTAGTTGAGTATCTGCAATTGTGGGTTTGATTACAGGCTCAAAATGGCCAGAAACAAATAACTTTCTTCTGAAACTCGTCAGTCTATTCTTGTTCTGAGAAATGAAGGCTATTCCATGCGAGAAATTGCCAAGAAACTGAAGATCTCGTACAACGCTGTGTACCACTCCCTTCACAGAACAGCGCAAACTGGCTCTAACCAGAATAGAAAAAGGAGTGGGAGGCCCCGGTGCACAACTGAGCAAGAGGACAAATACATTAGAGTGTCTAGTTTGAGAAACAGACGCCTCACAGGTCCTCAACTGGCATCTTCATTAAATAGTACCCGCAAAACACCAGTCTCAATGTCAACAGTGAAGAGGCGACTCCGAGATGCTGACCTTCTAGCCATATCTCAGACTGGCCAATAAAAAAAAAAAGATTAAGATGGGCAGTCTGAGATTTGGCTTTTTCTTTGCAACTCTGCCTAGAAGGTCAGCATCCCGGAGTCGCATCTTCACTGTTGACGTTGAGACTGGTGTTTTGCGGGTACTATTTAATGAAGCTGCCAGTTGAGGACCTTAAAAAGCAGCCGTTTCCAGCTACAATAGACATTTACAACATTAACAATGTCTACACTGTATTTCTGATCAATTTGATGTTATTTTAAATGGACAAAAAAATTGCTTTTCTTTCGAAAACAAGGAAATGTCTAAGTTACCCCAAACCTTTGAACGGTAGTGTACATCTGCGTGAACCTGAGTTGAAAAAGAATGAACCAGGTCATTCCTTCATACTGTATTCCCCTTTGCTCTATGTAATCTGCTTATTTACCCCTGTGTTACAGATGGTGTGAAATAGGGGGACAAATACTAGTGATGGAACGGTCTTCTGTGACCTTTTAATTTAAACTGTTCTCTACAAGTAAGCAAAGGAGTTGTTCTGCACTTTGGGTATTGGTATGAAAACAGGAGAAAGAGCGCCCTCTACTGATCATCCTGTACTCTGCTATGAGTACTTCTCTCTAAAGGCATTGGTGGCGCAGTTCTTCTGAGAGTTTTATGAAAAGGCATTTGATTTCAGTGGCTGACAAATACAGATATTCTTAGAAATACTGTATGATACTTTACAAATTGGTGACCCCATCATTCACCATCAGCCTTGTACTTGAACTAAAGACTTGTACTTGAACTAAAGACTAACACAAAAATATGTGTCTATACAGAAAATCATTTAAATGAATCTAAATAACTGTACATGGGTCACATTTGGCATAAATGCAGTGGATGGACTTAGTGTTCTCTATGATACGTATTCAAGGCAATTTCATACCCACAAATCCCTGAAAAATACAAAAATCTCCTAAATATATATATGCCAGTAAACCCTGGCGCTCCTCAGAACACTTTAATTGTAAATTCAGGACCGATTGAACATAGTGAAAATGAAATGACATGTTAATAGGAGTAAAGGCTGGTTTATACTTGGGCTAACGACACGTTATCCACAGACAGTCGCTTGATCTACTGTAAACCAACCTTATAAAATTCAGACTTCTACAGCTCATCGTGTTTGTAGGTAAACTCTCTAGAAGATATGAATCCATCTTCATCCTCGTCCTCCACCATCGCCTCATGGTGCGTGTCATTAGCATGGTAGCCATGTCTTTCAAACTCTTTCCTTAGGTACTCCTTCACCTGTCAAAGAGAGAACATAAAACCCTCACATAAACAAACACCTAATCTCTGTAACCCAGAAGTAAAATAAGCTGCCTACAGGAGATTAACAAACACTAGACCTGGGTTCAAATACTGGGCTTGATTGAGTTTAGCCTGGTGTAACAGTATCGCTGAGATCCATCTCCTGGAATGACTCATGGGACCTGGGACCGTTCCGAATCTCCATGATCTCAATGTCAAAGATCAACGTACTCTCAGGGGGGATTTTGCCTGGAAACAAAACTGAGCAACATGACATGATGTCTGTGTCCCAAATGGCATCCTATTCCCTAGTGTACTACTTCCGTCCAGAGCGCTCTAGTCAAAAGTAATGCACTAGGGAATATTGTCCCATTTGTGATGCATCTGATGACATTGACCCTTGACACTTGACACAAAAGGAGCACCTAGCCAATTAAAGTAATTATGGATTTCAGTGTCTCAGGAGATCACACATTTTCCTCTTGTACCGGTAGGCTAACGTTCTGTAATTGGGTATGAAGGATTCGGTAAGCATTAGGCTACTGGTAGTCCTATGTTAACACATGTGTAATACCTTTTCCCTCTTTGCCATAGGCCAGAGCTGGGGGGATAGTGAGCTTCCTCCTCTCTCCTGAACACATGTTCTTCAGCCCCTTATCCCAACCCTTGATCACCTCTTGGATCCCCAGGGTGAACCACACTGGCTGCTTATCCCCGTGGTTAAGGCTGCCAAGAGTCACACAGATCCATCATAGTGTTTTTAAAGGAAAATCAGTAACCCCTAAATTAAAGGGATAGTTCATGCCAGTGGTGGCTGGTGGGAGGAGCTATAGGAGGACTGGCTCATTGTAATGGCTGGAAAGGGTAATTCATGGAACGGAGTCAAACATGTGGTTTCCATATGCTTGATGTGTTTGATACCATTCCATATATTTCATATCAGCCATTACAATGAGCCCGTCCTCCTATAGCTTCTCCCACCAGCCTCCTCTGGCTCACGGGCAAAAACGCGTCATTACAGTGCTGACATGCACCATTTTTAGGATTGTATTGACAGTGGACTAATTAACAAAATACCGAAATATAGTTTTTGATTGGACTATCCCTTTAACCAACCGGTTTAACAATCAGAAAAACAAACAAACACAGTGATTGTCAATGTCCACAAACATGCCGTTGTTATGAGAGTGTGATCAGGGGGATTCATTTGGTGGGCAATTCAACCCTCGAGTGTGATGGATTGGTTGACCATTGGTTAGTAGACTGTAAGATTGCAGCAAGAAGCAACGGAAACGTATCCAATCAACAGAGCATTCCATATCGATTTCAACAAGTCACCTGGAATGAAACATGGTGCCATTGCGCTCCAGAAATCCCTCGAAGTGCACAAGAAGTATGTCTCCATATTTCGACTTCTGAAAGCAGATAAAGGGTTTATGTAAAACCTCAAATTTCACCTCTGGTTCGGGTAGTTTAGCGCCATTCACATACAAAAAGCACGAAACAATTGACCAAAAAGATAGGAGTAACATTTCAGTGGTTGCTGGTTGGATAGATATATCAAACCAGAGTACAAAACTAAATAGACAAGGCCTGATTAACAAGTGTGCAACAATGTTGCATGGAGTCTAGATCAATTGCTACCTACGTGGCAGGCAAACGTTAGAGGGGTACTTGCATTAACAAAATGTTTCCCTTGTTCAGTTGCGAGACCACCACTTTTGCGACTGGAGAGAATTTTTGGAGGCCACACCCAATTTCTAAATACTTTCTGTTCATTGGAGGACATACATAGTTCCTCCCACAATGTTACGTACACAGGCCCTAAAACGCAAATTCCTTTGACGTCATATAACTGGGCGGGATCTCACGCGATCACATGGAACCCCATTCATGTATGACTTACGTACTTTTCTGTCGTAGTCCAAATGAAATGGGTCCTTTAGCGCCGAAAATCTTACTTGGGAATTAAATTGAGTCTCCAGGATCAGCTGTGGTTGGCGTCTTGTTCTGATAAACAAGTAATGAACCTCAGAAACAGATGAAGAATGGAGGGAATCCTATACAAGTGGACAAATTACATAAGTGGTATGTAGTAACTATGTAGCTAGCTAACTGAGCTTCTGAATAAGTCGGCTTTGAGTCAGATAGCTAGCTAGTTAGCTAACAACTAGCTGGACAGGTAATCAGCCAGAAAATCAACATGCTCTAACCTTAGCTAGCTAGTTAGCTAATTGTCATTGGATGCCACTGAGTCATGCGTCATATGTCTTGCTGTGTTAGCAAGATAGCTATTACAGGTTACAATGAATAGTGTTGTTTTACATAATGGTCATAGTTATCAACATCCCTTTTTCCAGGTTGGCAGCCTCGCTGGTTTGTACTGGAAGGAGGGACTTTGTCCTACTATGACTCCCAAGAAGATTCCTGGAAAGGATGCAAGGGCAGCATCAAAATTTCAGTGTGTGAAATACAAGGTTGGTACTTGTTAGCTATTATTGGCTTGGTAAAGACTGTGGCCGGTATTATGACAACATGCTAACTGTTGCGCTCCTTTGAACTAGATGGGCTACACCATACTGAAGAGTCAATCTGAAGCTTAGCCTATATTGTTTTAGTCATATAAATATCACTACTCACCAAACCTTCCATTTGAAAAGCTCTTTACCACTTCCTGGTTACCTGTGTGCCTATATACATATGACCCAACATATAGTGCTCTAGTGTACAAATTAAGTGGAATATACAAAGGCAGACAAACTATAGACAACATAACAACCACATACGATTGGCCACATACGACACCAGTGGTTCCCAACCTGGGGTACTAGGACCCCTCAGGGTGCTTGGCCTATCCACAGGGGGACTTAAAGACTCATGAGACCATAGACTTACTGATAAAATGCACATGAGGGGGTACTTCAGGGGAATTCCGGGCAGAGCAAAATTCAGTTGGTGGTACACTAACCCGAAAAAGGTTGTGAACCACTGTCCTACACCCTTGAGGATGCTGCTAACTCGGGTTTACCCCCTCTTTGTCTTTCTCTCTCTTCCACTCCATCTCTCACCCCCTACTAGTCCACTCCTCTGACTTCACACGTGTTGACCTGACCATCCCTGGAGAACAGTACTTCTACCTCAGAGCCATCAACGCAGCGGAGAGGCAGAAATGGCTGGTCGCCTTGGGATCTGCAAAGGCCTGCCTCACAGACAACCGAACCAAGAGAGAGAAAGGTAAGGTGATAGCTTTGGGTTACTCCAAACAAGTCTGAAAACACACAATAGCTTGAATGAAACACGATTTCATGCTGTTGTGTGGGTATTTTATTTGGCTTGGTTTGACCTGTTGTACGTGAACCTGGTGTCTGTCATGGACATGTAGGGCTACATGGGTGACCTCTTAAAAACATGGGTGACCTCTTAAAAGCATAGGTGACCTCTTAAAAGCTATCAAACTGACTTCATTAAATTAATGTGTTATAACTCAATATCTACAGCAGGGTTCCTCAACTGGTGGCCCGTGGGTGAAATGATTTGTCCCTCCCCAGTTTTCTGAAGAAAAAAACCCAAAACCAGTTGTTTGTTTGTCTGAACATGAGACTGTAAAAACACCAGCAAATCAGCGCAGAGTGATTTTAATTTTGGAAATCTGTTCCAAAGTATTCCCACGTATAATGGAGAGATATGTGATCGTATAAATGTAAGCAAGGTTTGAAATTAATGTTTTAGTAAAATATTATATATTTTTAGGATTCTTCCGGTCAATTTGAAGTCTACAAATTATTTGTAACTATGTTCCGGCCCCCTGACCATCCGCTCAAGAAAAAAATTGGCCCGCGGCTGAATCTAGTTGATGATCTACAGTAAGCAAGTGAGAACTTCTGCATCCCAAATGGCATCTATTCCCAAATAGTGCACTAGTTTTCACCAGAGCCTATTGGCACTGCTCAAAAGTAGTGCACTAAATAGGGAGTAGGGTGTCATTTGGGACGTAACCTTTAAAAGTAATTTCCAGGTGAACAAAAGAGAAGAGCAGTTGCAGATAAAGCCAATCCTGTTTATTACAAGTTACAACAGGGAGACACCTCCAGCACAGAAGCAGAGAAATGGTCTACTTGGCCTTCTCTGATCAGCAGACAACTGTTCTGTAAACGCCAGCCGAGAGGCTTGTAGGAAGTCAAAACAAAAGGTGTCAGCTGCTAAAGAATCAGTGTTTCACAGAAAATACAATAATAATCAGTGTGTTGAGTACACAACAGTCTGGCGTCAATCACTATCAACAGATATGAGTTTAATGCATAACATAAAGCATCCAGTCTAGTGACTATCAACCCAAGACTCACCAACAGAACACTGGACATTGTGTATTATAGAAAGAGAAATGTATGCACTGAATATGAGCTTTATTAATCTTAAAAATTGAAATTACACAGCCAAGGATATTTTCAAGAAGCGACATCTCTCTCACTCTCTCGCTCTCTCTCAGAGCACCAGGAGAACACAGAGGCTCTGAAGACCAAGATGTCAGAGTTGAGGCTGTACTGTGACCTTCTCCTCCAGCAAGTCAACCAGATCAAGGACAGTGAGGAGACTGAGGAGGTAAGACAGAGGGAGGGCTGAGGTTTCAATGGCCTATTTACTCTCTGTGCAACCATAGAATCTTTTCTCACTGAGTTCAGTATGGATGCTCTGTTTCAGTCGCCATTGGATTTGGTTGCTATGTATGTTGCTATGCAAATGGCCAGTCACTTTTACAGCACAAGCAAGGGATAAGCAATGGCATAAGCAATCTGCTTAGGAGTTGATGGTTGTGTATATCTGTGTGTCTGTTTCAGCCAGGGGAGAACTCTGGCACCATGGTGAAGTCTACATGCACCACCTTCCTCAAGACGTTGGAGGAGTGCATGCTGATCGCCAACCGCACCTTCAGCTCAGACCAGGCCACAAAGACCCCGCCCGGGTCACCTCCCGTGGCCACCATCAAACCCCAGAAGGTACCAACGTACGCATAGAGATACCAAAGATTTGTATAACTAAACCAAGATGGACCACAGCCCGTCGTTTCAAATGGGAACAAATGAGTCATAGTGGGCAGAACAAGCAAGGAGGTGGGCAGAGCCAAGCACGAACTAGCGAGATCCTATTGGCGTGTTCTAGCATATATTTGAGTTAGGGAACGCCTACTCTGAAGTGCGCGTGTGCAATAACTCAATACACCTTTGCACCCTTTCTAAACAATGCAATTTTTTTCTAAAAATCTAAAGTCCCAACCTAGATTGGAGCCAATGTCTTCATTAAGTAGTTGAACATGTTATTACTCCAACCTCGTGACAAACGGATATGTTTTCATTTGAGTCAAAAACAACTTTATATCGAAGGACAGCCTTTTGATTTGACGGCCTGCACATGCGCAGTTCGGTGCAAGACGACCGTTAGAACCGATGACGTAATTCTACGTATGAGCTTAGCTAGCCAACGTCGCCATTACATCGCCTACAAGTGTGATCAGGGATTTCTATTGGAGAGCAGTTTTAGCCTATCTTCTTACTGTACTGTCTTTGGCTAATGTGCTATTTTCTTTGTTCCACAGGTCAAACCTGTCAATCAATCAAATCAGGAAAAGTAGGTGGCTCTCTTTTCAGAAGTTTGGTTTCAAGCTAACTTGTTGCTCACGGTCTTAACCTTTACACCAGCATTCCACCTTTATGGAACACACTCCCTTATCTCCATCTTGGAGCATGCATGAGAGCATCTGTTCCGGATGACTGTGCGATCACGCTTTCTGTAGCAGATGTGAGCAAGCCCTTTAAACAGGTCAACATTCACAAGGCTGCGGGGCCAGACGGATTACCAGGGCGTGTACTCAGAGCATGCGCGGACCAACTGGCAAGTGTCTTCACTGACATTTACAACCTCTCCCTGACCGAGTCTGTAATACCTACATGTTTCAAGCAGACCACCATAGTCCCTGTGCCCAAGAATGCGAAGGTAACCTGCCTAAATGACTACCGCCCTGTAGCACTTACCTTAACTAACCTGTAGCACTGAAGGCATGAAGTGCTTTGAAAGGCTGGTCATGGCTCACATCAACACCATCATCCCGGAAACCCTAGACCCACTCCGATTCACATACCGCCCCAACAGATCCACAGATGACGCAATCTTAATCACACTCCACACTGCCTTTTCCCACCTGGACAAAAGGAACACCTATGTGAGAATGCTGTTCATTGACTACAGCTCAGCTTTCAACACCATAGTGCCCACAAAGCTCATCGCTAAGGACCCTGGGACTAAGCACCTCCCTCTGCAACTGGATCCTGGACTTCCTGACGGGCCACCACCCAGATGGTAAGGGTAGGCAACAACACATCTGCCACGCTGATCCGCAACACTGGGGCCCCTCAGGGGTGCGTGCTTAGTCCCCTCCTGTACTCCCTGTTCACCCACGACTACGTGGCCAAGCACGACTCCAACACCATCATTAAGTTTGCTGAAGACACAACAGTGGTAGGCCTGATCACCGACAACGATTAGACAGCCTATAGGGAGGAGGTCAGAGACCTGGCCGTGTGGTGCCAGGATAACAACCTCTCCCTCAACGTGACCAAGACAAAGGAGATGATCGTGGACTACAGGAAAAGGAGGGCCGAACAGGCCCTCATTAACATCGACAGGGCTGTAGTGGAGCGGGTCGAGAGTTTCAAGTTCCTTGGTGTCCACATCACCAACAAACTATCATGGTCCAAACACACCAAGACAGTCGTAAAGAGGCCACGACAACACCTTTTCCCCCTCAGGAGACTGACCAGATTTGGCATGGGTCCCCAGATCCTCAAAAATTTCTACAGTTGCACCATCGAGAGCATCCTGACCGGTTGCATCACTGCCTGGCATGGCAACTGCTTGGCATCCAACCGTAAGGCGCTACAGACGGTAGTGCATACGGCCCAGTACATCACTGGGGCCAAGCTTCCTGCCATCCAGGACCTATGTATTAGGTAGTGTCAGAGGAAGGCCCAAAAAATTGTCAAAGACTCCAGTCACCCAAGTCATAGACTGTTCTCTCCGCACGGCAAGCGGTACCGGAGCGCCAAGTCTAGGTCCAAAAGGCTCCTTAACAGCTTCTACCCCCAAGCCATTAGACTGCTGAACAATTAATAAAATGTCCACCTGGACTATTTACATTGACCAACCCCCCCCTTTGTTTTTACACTGCTGCTACTCGCTGTTTATTATCTATGCATAGTTACTTTACCCCTACCTACATGTACAAATTACCTTGACTAACCTGTACCCCCGCACATTCACTCGGTACCGGTACCCCCTGTATATGGCCTCGTTATTTTATTGTTACTTTTTATTTTATTTTTGACTTTAGTTTATTTAGTAAATATTTTCTTAACTATTTCTTGAACCGAATTGTTGGATAAGGGTTTGTAAGTAAGCATTTCACGGTAAGGTCTACACCTGTTGTATTTGGCGCATGTGACAAATACATTTTGATTTGATCTTCCATGAATTGTTAGATTTCCACTAACTGCATGAAAATACAGCTTTAGATATGTATCCATGATAACTCTGTGGCCAGGATGTGAGTGGTTCTTGTCTTGTTTTCCCAGACAGAGGGAGTTAAAAGAAATCTCAGGAGGATCTGTAGCCCATGACAACCAGATCCTTGACTCTGGAGCAGACGGACCAGACCAGCTAGACGGACCAGACACACTCCCTGAGAGAACCACCCAAACACCCCCAACAGGTCTCTCATTTACAGTTGAAGTCGGAAGTTTATGTACACCTTAGCCAAATACATTTAAACTCAGTTTTTCACAAATCCTGACATTTTATCCTAGTAAAAATTCCCTGTCTTAGGTCAGTTAGGATCACCACTTTATTTTAAGAATGTGAAATGTCAGAATAATAGTAGAGAGAATGATTTATTTCAGCTTTTATTTCTTTCATCACATTCCCAGTGGGTCAGAAGTTTACATACACTCAATTAGTATTTGGTAGCATTGCCATTAAATTGTTTAACTTGGGTCAAACATTTCGGGTAGCCTTCCACAAGCTTCCCACAATAAGTTGGGTGAATTTTGGCCCATTCCTCCTGACAGAGCTGGTGTAACTGAGTCAGGTTTGTAGGCCTCCTTGCTCGCACACGCTTTTTCAGTTCTGCCCACACATTTTCTATAGGATTGAGGTCAGGGCTTTGTGATGGCCACTCCAATACCTTGACTTTGTTGTCCTTAAGCCATTTTGCCACAACTTTGGAAGTATGCTTGGGGTCATTATCCATTTGGAAGACCCATTTGCGACCAAGCTTTAACTTTCTGACTGATGTCTTGAGATGTTGCTTCAATATATCCACATAATTTTCCTTCCTCATGATGCCATCTATTTTGTGGCGTGCACCAGTCCCTCCTGCAGCAAAGCACCACCACAGCATGATGCTGCCACCCCCGTGCTTCACGGTTGGGGATGGTGTTCTTCGGCTTGCAAGTGACCCCCTTTTCCCTCCAAACATAACGATGGTCATTATGGCCAAACAGTTCTTTTTTTGTTTCATCAGACCAGAGGACATTTCTCCAAAAAGTACGATCTTTGTCCCCATGTGGAGTTGCAATCCGTAGTCTGGCTTTTTTATGGCGGCTTTGGAGCAGTGGCTTCTTCCTTGCTGAGCGGCCTTTCAGGTTATGTCGATATAGGACTCGTTTTACTGTGGATATAGATACTTTTGTACCTGTTTCCTCCAGCATCTTTACAAGGTCCTTTGCTGCTGTTCTGGGATTGATTTGCACTTTTCGCACCAAAGTACTTAATCTCTAGGAGACAGAACGCGTCTCCTTCCTGAGTGGTATGACGGCTGCGTGGTCCCATGGTGTTTACAGTGGGGGAAAAGGGTATTTAGTCAGCCACCAATTGTGCAAGTTCTCCCACTTAAAAAGATGAGAGGCCTGTAATTTTCATCATAGGTACACGTCAACTATGACAGACAAAATGAGATTTTTTTTCTCCAGAAAATCACATTGTAGGATTTTTTATGAATTTATTTGCAAATTATGGTGGAAAATAAGTATTTGGTCAATAACAAAAGTTTCTCAATACTTTGTTATATACCCTTTGTTGGCAATGACACAGGTCAAACGTTTTCTGTAAGTCTTCACAAGGTTTTCACACACTGTTGCTGGTATTTTGGCCCATTCCTCCATGCAGATCTCCTCTAGAGCAGTGATGTTTTGGGGCTGTCGCTGGGCAACACGGACTTTCAACTCCCTCCAAAGATGTTCTATGGGGTTGAGATCTGGAGACTGGCTAGGCCACTCCAGGACCTTGAAATGCTTCTTACGAAGCCACTCCTTCGTTGCCCAGGCGGTGTGTTTGGGATCATTGTCATGCTGAAAGACCCAGCCACGTTTCATCTTCAATGCCCTTGCTGATGGAAGGAGGTTTTCACTCAAAATCTCACGATACATGGCCCCATTCATTCTTTCCTTTACACGGATCAGTCGTCCTGGTCCCTTTGCAGAAAAACAGCCCCAAAGCATGATGTTTCCACCCCCATGCTTCACAGTAGGTATGGTGTTCTTTGGATGCAACTCAGCATTCTTTGTCCTCCAAACACGACGAGTTGCGTAGTGTGTTACTGATGGTAGGCTTTGTTACTTTGGTCCCAGCTCTCTGCAGGTCATTCAATAGGTCCCCAGGTGTCTTGCTTGTTTGTAGGTGACCAAATACTTATTTTCCACCATAATTTGCAAATAAATTCATAAAAAATCCTACAATGTGATTTTCTGGAGAAAAAAATTCTCTATTTGTCTGTCATAGTTGACGTGTACCTATGATGAAAATTACAGGCCTCTCTCATCTTTTTAAGTGGGAGAACTTGCACAATTGGTGGCTGACTAAATACTTTTTTTCCCCCACTGTATACTTGCGTACTATTGTTTGCTCAGATGAACATGGTACCTTCAGGCGTTTGGAAATTGCTCCCAAGGATGAACTAGACTTGTGGAGGTCTACAAAAAATGTTCGGAGGTCTTGGCTGATTTCTTTTGATTTTCCCACGATGTCAAGCAAAGAGGCACTGAGTTTGAAGGTAGGCCTTGAAATACATCCACAGGTACACCAATTGACTAAAATTATGTCGATTAGCCTATCAGAAGCTTCTAAAGCCATGACATCATTTTCTGGAATTTTCCAAGCTGTTTAAAGGCACAGTCAACTTAGTGCATGTAAACTTCTGACCCACTGGAATTGTGATACAGTGAAATAATCTGTCTGTAAACAATTGTTGGGAAAAATTACTTGTGTCATGCACAATGTAGATGTCCTAACCGACTTGCCAAAACTATAGTTTTGTTAACAAGAAATTTGTGGAGTGGTTGAAAAACAATATTTTATGACTCCAACCTAAGTGTATGTAAACTTCCGACTTCAACTGTAAATACACTTGCGTGTTCAAATGCACGATTTAAATAACGGACCCAAATGTACGAAGAGATGCGTATCGCTGGCACACGATAAATGTGGAACTCAGAAAGTGCTTCTGTCACTACGTGCTATACCCAGAGACTTGTCTACTTTTAAGATAGTGGTTTAGAGTTCTCCTTGAAATGGCATTGACCATTTCTGCTTGAATGGGTTTCACATGCCAGTTGCTATGGCTCATAGATGCCAACTGGAACAGAACATTTGTTAACATGTTGTGTGTGTGGCTCTGTGCCATACAGAGAATAGCCCAGCCGGCGGGGACCACCAGGACCCAGAGGAGTCTGTAGTGGAGGAGGAAGAGGAGGAGGCCGCTCCCCAAACCACCCCTGATCCAGAACACACTGACCAACCAGCACAGGAAGAGGAGGAATTCAAAGAGTTGGAGCAGGAAATGAGCAATGCCCAAGAAGAAGAGAAACAGGAAGTGACCCAGGACCAACAGGAAACTGTCACTGACCAAGAGGAAGCCAAGCCGGAGGAAGAAGAGAGAGAAGAAGAGGAGACAGAACAGGTGGACACATTCTTCAATACGATGAGTCACAGGTATGGGGACACACCGCAAGAGGGACAAATACTGTAGACATTACGGTGTAGGGTGAAGGTGACCCTAGACGCTGATTTTGGGTCAGTTTTGCATTTCCCCCACTAATGGTTAAAGGGATAGTTCGGGATTTTGGCAATGAAGCCGGGATAGTTCAGGATATTGGCAATGTAGCGTTAGCTCAAAGACTGGAAGTCTTGGGTATCTGCTAGCATGCTAGCTGATCCAGAAGACTTTCATTCTTTGCGCTAAGCTAAATTAGTTAGCATTGGCTTACGAAACTACCTCCAACTTCCTTTATACTGAACACAGAGACATAAAACGCAGAGACATAGTCGTATTAAGGGAAAATATTTTGAGTTTAAAATATGCCAAATTATCTGCCAATGACATTTGATAATTTAGCTTGGTGCGAAGAAAAAACAAGAAAATAAAAAACTAATTTTAAATGAATTATCACTCAATATACGATATTTAGGCTTGCCTAGATTTCACTTTTTGCATTGGAGGATTGGGGAAAGGAAAGCTGAGCCTAGATCTGTCGCTAGGGGAAAACATCACCCCAGAGTGTAGTTGTTATACTACAGCGCTCAATGCTATTTCACTAGCAGTAACTAGACAGAACAAGGGCCAACACATACACTAATCGATTAATACCCTTTTTTCCTGTAATTATTCTAGGTACTATAATGGCGTTGTGATTACACAATGAGGTATTTATTATTGAGATTAATCTATTTAGTGTGTTCAGATTTTGCTGTGAATTATGCAACTCTATGTACTGTTTAGGTCCAATGCTCATGCTTTGGGTATGAAAGGGCAAAGGTTGTTTTTCCTTGCCTGTGCAAAAACAAAAAGGGTCAAAACTAGTCTGGTCCCAGATCTGTTTGTGCTCTTGCCAACTCCATTGCTGTTAATGACTGACAAGGAGTTGGCATGACAGCATAGACTGGCACTCAGGCTAGGTTAAAACAGGGTAACATTGAACGTTTTATGACTGTTTTTAAATCCATTTGAACATATAACGAGTTTTACACTGGTGTGTTCTCTGTTGATCACATGACTATTACAGAGATGCCCTCATCTGATGTTGGGGTCGGTCATGTTTTTTTGGTAATCATTTCACTCTTCATTTCACTTTGATGACATTTGAAAGCCCCTTTTAACAGTGTTATTCAGCATTAAGCTAGGATTTGAATGATCAGAACCTTGATTTGAATGATCAGAACCGTGATTTGAATGATCAGAACCGTGATTTGAATGATCAGAACCGTGATGTGAATGATCAGAACCGTGATGTTCACTAATGATGTTACAGTATTCCAATGACAGGGAGAGACAATCTAAGCAGTGTTAACGTGTTTAAGTGCAGTAAGCCTCGAACACAGAGCTAGTGAAAAAGTATTCAGAACAACACCATAGAGGATGGGGAACATAGCGGATATGTTTTTGATACATTATAACTATTTATTATACAGGTATATCCAAGTTAGACACAAGAACTCAAAACAAGTCTCAAATCACCCAATAGCCTGACAGCATGGTCTTGTGTGGATCTTGTCTTTAGCTTCGCTTTGGTTCTACCCCTTTCTTTTCTGTTTTTGTTTGATTGATTGTTTTTATTGATTGAATCAAATAAAGGTTGCCGATGCTGGACCTCACTAATATCTCCCCCTGTTTGAATCTCTTTGACTTCTCTTTAGATTCAGTGATATAAGACTGGTTGAAGACAGTGGTATCCCTACACAAGCCTTTTTGGACTCATGCTATGCAATAGTGCCTGTATTAGGTAGGACGGTCACTTCTCACTCATCTGTCTCCTTCCCCCCCCTTCTCAATCATTCCATCTCTTCTAAATCATCATCTTTTCCACCTGGTGGTAGTGCATGCTCTATCCTTCATGTTTTCTTCTTTCAGTGTCTTCTTTTTCTCATGAACCCTTCTCCTCTCACACGTTCATACTGTTCTCTCCTCTCACACGTTCATACTGTTCTCTCCTCTCACACGTTCATACTGTTCTCTCCTCATCTGCATCTAATTGATCATCCTATTGGATGTGTTCTCTGGTTGACTGGAGGTATTTCTTTCTCTTACTTACTAATCAACTGGATGGGTTTCATGGGAGGGAGGGTGTGTGTTTGCGTGTGTGTTTGGGTGCTTGTGTGGAGTCTGGAGTGTGTAATCCACCTTGAAGAGATACAACACCCCTCTGTCCATTGTTCATGTGATCCGACCCACCATAATGCATGTCAGTGTGATAAACTATATTCAGGTACTGGGATGTATTATATGTCACACACATTGTTCTTGATCCTCCAGGCTTTACTGTCTCTTCCATGTTATACTTCGTTGTTTTGTCAATTTATTATTCTATTGAAATCTACATCAATTTGTAATGGTTCATGGGGAATAAAACACCAAGGGGGGGGGTTCCCGGACACAGATGAACACTAATTATTGACGCAAAAGCATTTTCAATGGAGATTCTCCATCGAACTGGCGTTTTAGTCCAGGACTAGCCTTAATCTATGTCCGTGTAACCGCCACACAAGGACAAACAATAGTGTAAAAAATATCCAGCACTGAAGTGACATTGGACTCTCTCCACAGACAAACTAGGATCCACAGTATTTGCGCCAGTTAAAATGGATTTTACAGGCAACATCAAGGTAAGAGGAAGGGCTGCCTTGAGTTTAGAACAATGTTTGATTTTACATTACAGGAAATGGAATTTACACTATATTTACTAAAACCTTAAAAGCTGCTCAAATCAGCATAACATTCTGGGTGCAGTTGTAAAAGCCTCTGAGCGGTATCAACAGTTCTTTAAATGACCACAAGAGGGACTCTCCTCCCTCCATGTTGTTACAATTAGACCAAATGGACGTTTACACCCACCGGTTGTGTCCCAAATGACACCCTATTCCCTATATACAGTAGTACAGTACTTTTGACTATGGCCCACAGGGCTCTGGTCAAAAGTAGTACACTACAGAGGAAATAGGGTACAATTTAGGACACCCACCCAGTCTCCTTAACCTGTCCTGTGAGCACTTCAGTTGTGCAGAATACACTCTAAACAAAGATTGTTGTAACAGTTGATGTGCTAGAAGGTGAAAGTGAGATATTATCATAAGGCAGTGCTGTGTGTATAAAGCACTGGAACATTTCACAAGCAGAGCTTTGACACAAGTACTTTACTGCCAACGAAAATAAGACACGGTATAGAGTGTTGTTATATCATGGCACAAGTAACCCTGTTAAGTGGCAACATGACCAACCAGATTTAGAAACCTATCAGAACTGCTGGGCTGCATCCCAAATGGCACCCTATTCCCTATATAGTGTACTATAAAGGGAATCGGGTGCCATTTGGTCCGCAGTCATTATCTTTATGGTGACAAGTCCTTCTGCCTCCCTGTGTGGCTGTCTGTAGAAGATCCACCAGAAGCTGTCGTCGGACCCAGGCAGCTTCCCCACACTACAGACCATAGTGCTCCACGAGGTGCAGACCGGCGTGGCCCGCGTCCGCAACTCAGCCACCGAGGCCCTGCTGTGGCTCAAACGAGGACTCAAGTTCCTCAAGGAGTTCCTGTCCCAGGTCAACTCTGGGGAAAGGGATATCCCCGGAGCGCTGGGTGAGTTAGCATCGCAACACTGTGGTACACACACACGGTTAATGGTTAGGTGATAGTCCTCTTTTGGTCTGATGTAATATACTGTATAATGTCCTCTGTATTCCTAACACACTCCTCTTCATTCAGGTAATGCTTATGGACGGAGTCTACGGCAGTATCATGGATGGGTCGTGCGAGGTGTATTTGCTGTGAGTAATACTTAATAATCAGTCGTCAAGCTCCTTTTAGGGAAGCAGTTTATAGTTGGAAAAAGTATCCCATCATGCGATCATGCCCACTTTGGGGTGGTTGTGTGTGTGTGTTTGTGTGTGTGTGTGTGTGCGAGCCAAGGCTACTATAGTAAACTGAAACAAACTAATCATGGAAAAAAAACTATTTAGTAAACGGAAATAAAATAATTAACAAATCCGTCTGACAAACTAAAACTATACTGAAACTTATCTTTGACTCCAAAACGAACTAAACTAAACTGAAAACATGAATTATGTTCAGTTTCAGTTTTTTTTTTTTGGGGGGGGCAAAAATCTAATGGGGTTTTCAATGGGGTTTAAGGATCTGCGACAGCCGAAAGTCGTATACTAATGTAGTTCTCTAACAGCAAAGGCTCAGATCAACATGGCAGTGTTGCCATTGTTTATAAAAGGTTTTCTTTATAATGTTGAAATAAACACGTATCTAGCCCCCATATCACATACTCACACTGAAATCATAATATAATAATGTGTGCTCCCGAGTGGCGCAGTGGTCTAAGGCACTGCATCGCAGTGCTAGCTGTGCCACTAGAGATCCAGGCTCTGTCGTGGCCGCGACCGGGAGACCGATGGGGCAGCGCACAATTGGCCCAGCGTCATCCAGGGTAGGGGAGGGAATGACGGCAGGGATGTAGCTCAGTTGGTAGAGCATGGCGTTTGCAATGCCAGGGTTGTGGGTCCGATTCCCACGGGGGGACAGTATGAAAAAAACGAAGAAGAAAAAAATGTATGCACTCACTAACTGTAACTAAAAGTCTGCTAAATGACTAAAATGTAAATGTCCACATCAGTGAAAGACCGCCTCATATGTATTTGTATACATCCACTGCACATATAAATCACAGCAAATTGGTTCCTGTTTCAATCATGTTTGGTCACGTTCGCGTGGGCCAAACAAAAACACCATAATGATTGATTGACAATAGAGACTCCTACAATACATTTTACATTTTAGTCATTTAGCAGACACACTTATCCAGAGCGACTTACAGTTTAGTGAGTGCATTTATTTTCATACAATGCAGGCGATGGCTGCAGGAGGAAGTCGGTGAAGCGCAACTGTAGAAACTTGCAACGATGGTCACCTACTTGACAAAAGTGATCTACTTGTCCAAACGCGTCCATTGAGACGATCACATTTTTAAAAATGGTTTAGCAGACGCTCTTATCCAGAGCGACTTACAGTTAGTGAGTGCATACATTTTCATACTGGCCCTCCGTGGGAAACGAACCCACAACCCTGGCGTTGCAAGCGCCATGCTCTACCAACTGAGCTACAGGAGGCCACAGTGCAAGACTTTGCTGTCACACAGAGCATGTGCACGGGTGCTTCAGCTGCTACAATGTGGTACAGGACCAAAACAGTGGAGTAGTTTAGCCTCGCGCTTCAATGCTCCTGGTTGTTGTACCTTTAAACTTAACCTAACCTATATCCTGACCCATCACCTTATGCATTACTGCCCCACAGTGGCAAGAAGTGACATCACAAAAAACTAAAGGCATAAATGCCTCCCACACACAGGATTCTTTCTGTGCCTAACACTAAAACTGAAATTAAATAATCTAAAAACGAAATATAAATGTTTTTATAAAACTGAAACTAAATCAAAATGAGTAAAGTGGATCTGCAAACTAACTGAAACTAAACTGAATTTGTAATAAAAATCTTAAAAGGAATATAGAAATACAAACCTATAATGACCTTGGTGTGTTTGTGTGTGAGACTGTTTGTTCATCTCTTCCGTTCCCAGCTGGCCCTCCGAGCAGCACCATCCTACAGCAGCTTTGCGGCGGCCCTGGTGTCAAGAGAGGGGGATGAACTGAAAGAAGGATTCAACACAGGCATGCACCGGGACCTGGGGGTCTACCTGCCTGCCATGGAGAAACAACTGGCCATCCTGGATGCCCTGTATGAAGAATACAATCTGGAGTCAGATGAGGTAGTCTGAGACGAGTTCCCTACTGGTGGTCTGAGACTGACTGGGACACATTACCAGAGGAGGAGGAGGAGAGTTCTCTGAGACTGACTGGGACACATTACCAGAGGAGGAGGAGAGTTCTCTGAGACTGACTGGGACACATTACCAGAGGAGGAGGAGGAGAGTTCTCTGAGACTGACTGGGACACATTACCAGAGGAGGAGGAGGAGAGTTCTCTGAGACTGACTGGGACACATTACCAGAGGAGGAGGAGGAGAGTTCCCTGAGACTGACTGGGACACATTACCAGAGGAGGAGGAGGAGAGTTCCCTGAGACTGACTGGGACACATTACCAGAGGAGGAGGAGAGTTCTCTGAGACTGACTGGGACACATTACCAGAGGAGGAGAGTTCTCTGAGACTCCGACCATCTGGGATACACTGACAAAGGAGGAGGACAGGAGGGAGAGGAGAGAGCCCCCTGGAGGTGTGGGCTTGGTTGGTTGGCTCCCCAAGAACAGGGTTGAGCCCCAGGGAGCATGCTCACTAGATTAGCCAATCAGAGCCATCCGGAGGATTGAGGAGCGTGAGTGAGTGTGAGCATGCCCGGTGTAAAATGAGATGTCTGTAATACCAGGTGTTGTCTCCCTCCTAACTCTGGCACAATGCAATCTACATAGGTCTAATGGCTGTAGAGGGGCTAGGCTTTGGAGGGAGGACTTTTTCAGGTTTTAATTCTAGTGGTTCAGGCTCAGTACTTCCAATTACAAAGGGTGCCCTGTTTTACAAACTCTAACCTTGGTGGAGTTGAATGGTGGTCTTCTGACTGAGCACGTCCTGACGATGGATGCACTCTTCACTCCGTTATAGTGGCTTTGACTGTACTTGATGTAGTGTACAGTACTTTAGACTTAGGCTCTTTTCCTCTGGTGACATCCATGATGAAGAGGTGCACCGTTGGTTGCTGAGAATGCACAAATATGAACTTTTACTTTAAATTGAGGCTGATATTATTATTATTGATATAATTATTGCCATCATTATTTGACAGCATACTGTACATAGGCTGTATGTAATGAACTGCCTACAACACTGAGGAGTATAATGTAGCGGTCCTAGTATTGATCCCTGATGAACTCCATACAGCACCAACCGCCTCCACAACCACCTCCAGCCTCCACAACCGCCTCCACAACCGCCTCCACAACCACCTCCAGCCTCCACAACCGCCTCCACAACCACCTCCAGCCTCCACAACCACCTCCAGCCTCCACAACCACCTCCAGCCTCCACAACCACTCATTCTCTCTCTCATTATGTCTCATCTACAAACCTATTGTTTACCAAGTGACATTAACTTAACATGAGTAAAATACTAGTTCATGTTATCTTTTTCTTAATAATTTAAATGTAGTCTTTATGAGTAACTCATGGACATTTACATCCATATAGAACATGGTTTATTGCATGATTTAATGTATAGGGTTAGACTGAGGTGCCAACTGAAGTGGAATATACAGCCAGACCTTGATTCAAAATATATTAACGTTTTGAATGTTACTAAATGTATTAACAATCATGATGGATAGATTGTTAATTAATGTCTTCTATTACCTGGCTTTCCTCTCTGTGACTGATGGCCTAACTGATGGTGTAGGTTGACAATAATACAACAGTGATTATCACAGAGGCAGTCTAACTCTGGACATGAATTCAGTCTTTGTTTATAGATGCACTGAGCCATTTGGACAAAGCAGGAACATCTGACCAATAGGCCCATCGCGTGAAACCCAACATTCAACAGTATTTTCCTGTTCGTTGAGTTTATAGGGACAAACGGTAACAATGATGAGCATTCTCACCAGTGGCTAGATCGAAGATGTGCAATAGGCTGATTAGTTTTTTGTGAATCATTTCTAGTGTTAATGTTATTGCTATGCTATTGTATCTTACAATTTCAGATAGAACACATTTTATACGAATGTACATAAGATGGCATTTTTACATATGTATTAAACTTGATGAAATCATTAATGGGTACGTTTGATCATTTGGATGTTATTTTTACCTAGGGGGTTTCCATTACAACCATGTGAAATCCCAACCTTCTAAGACTTGGGTTCCCCTCTTCTTAGCCCTTGATCATGACTCTCAGTTCCAGTACATTACACATAAGAGTGATTGGATGAAGGAGTCTTCTCTGGAGTTTTCTTATGAGTCCATGCACTCTGAGTTTGTTGAGACCATGGTTTTGGAAGCATAAGGGCCTTGTCTTTCATATCAGTGAGAAATAATTTTCAAAAACAAAAGGTTAAATTGATACACCTTTTATAGGGTTAGATTTCCCACAAGGCCATATTTCCACATAGAGCCCCACAGTGAAGGTGTCAATACCCATAAAACCTAGCTGTCAAACAGGGAAATGGTTCCAATCGTTTTTCCACCATGAATTTTTCCCATAGGGGATTTTAGAAATGCTTAAAATAAGGGCTGTGTTTCGTGTAGGCTTACCCTGGCGTGATGTTTTGATAACCATGTAAATCTCTCTCGGACAAGGTGACTTTTATCAATATATTCCGCACTATTTACTCTGATTTGAAAATGCTAATTAGCATCAAAGTAGACATGCAAGACTACAACTCCCTGTCATCTCTAGCTGACCCCTTTGCTAACAGGTATTGTGTAAATTTAAAACTTGCCCAAGACAGTTCACAGAATTATACATTTAAAGAAATGTAGCCAATTCTTTCATTACTACATTTACCTAACATTAGATAGTTAATCCAGAGATTCTTACCTTTGCCTCGATTCAGCAGTCTGTCCAGATAATCATGGCATGTGTAGTTCTTTATGATCGCCTAATTAGTATTTCATTTGTTGGGGGAAAATACAGGCAAATATATTGATAAAAGTCGCCTTGTCCGAGAGAGATTTACATGGTTATCAAAACGGTAAGCCTTCACGAAACACAGCCCTTATTTTAAGTGTTTCTAAAACTGGAACCATTTCCCTGTTTGACCGCTAGGTTTTATGGGTATTATAACTCATACTGTGGTACTCTATTAAAGGACTTGTTTAGGGAAAACAGATGGAAGAGAGAGTTCTGCGTCTCAGAACACCTGTGTGTAAACGGAAGAGGATCCCACAAATGTGTCGTCGCTGAAAAATACTGTCGGCTTCAACTGTTAAAACGGTGTTCAGTAAATGTGTATTTTGCGTTTGTGAAATTATTTTGATGTGATATGAAAGGGATTTATGTTTCTAGAGCCGTACCGCATCGATTGGCTGTTTTGGCTTCCAGAGCCAATTCACCTTTAAACAGAACATGTAAGGTGGACTATAAGGGGTAATGATAGGCTCCTTTAGTCATTATTGGGCTAATTATTATCTAGTTAACACTTATCCACCTATTCTTCAACGGGGGTAGATAGATTACACCAAGCAGGCATGGAAAGGGGAAATTTGTGAGGGTAATTAATTTGTGTGTGTATGCGTGCATGTGAAATTTTGGCCGATGAAACTGACAGCAAAATTCAAGAGAATCATGTCAATCACCTACAGTCGTGGTCAAAAGTTTTGAGAATGACACAAGTATTGGTCTTCACAAAGTTTGCTGCTTCAGTGTTTTTAGATATTTTTGTCAGATGTTACTATGGTATACTGAAGTATAATTACAAGCATTCCATAAGTGTCAAAGGCTTTTATTGACAATTACATTAAGTTTATGCAAAGAGTCAATATTTGCAGTGTTGACCCTTCTTCTTAGGCAAAATTGTGAGTGAGCCCACTCCCTTGGCTGAGAAGCAACCCCACACATAAATGGTCTCAGGATGCTTTACTGTTGCCATGAAACAGGACTGATGGTAGCGCTCACCTTGTCTTCTCCGGACAAGCTTTTTTCCGGATGCCCCAAACAATCGGAAAGGGGATTCATCAGAGAAAATGACTTTACCCTAGTCCTCAGCAGTCCAATCCCTGTACCTTTTGCAGAATTTCAGTCTGTCCCTGATGTTTTTCCTGGAGAGAAGTGGCTTCTTCACTGCCCTTCTTGACACCAGGCCATCCTCCAAAAGTCTTCGCCTCACTGTGCGTGCAGATGCACTCACACCTGCCTGCTGCCATTCCTGAGCAAGATCTGTACTGGTGGTGCCCCGATCCCGCAGCTGAATCAACTTTAGGAGACGGTCCTGGCACTTGCTGGACTTTCTTGGGTGCCCTGAAGCCTTCTTCACAACAATTGAACCTCTCTCCTTGAAGTTCTTGATGATCCGATAAATGGTTGATTTATGTGCAATCTTACTAGCAGCAATATCCTTGCCTGTGAAGGACTTTTTGTGCAAAGCAATGATGACGGCACGTGTTTCCTTGCAGGTAACCATGGTTAACAGAGGAAGAACAATGATTTTAAGCACCACCCTCCTTTTAAAGCTTCCAGTCTGTTATTCTAACTCAATCAGCATGACAGAGTGATCTCCAGCCTTGTCCTCGTCAACACTCTCACCTGTATTAACGAGAGAATCACTGACATGATGTCAGCTGGTCCTTTTGTGGCAGGGCTGAAATGCAGTGGATTTTTTTGGGGGGGATTAAATTCATTTTCATGGCAAAGAGGGACTTTGCAATTAATTGCAAATCATCTGATCACTCTTCATAACATTCTGGAGTATATGCAAATTGCCATCATAAAAACTGAGGCAGCAGACTTTGTGAAAATTAATATTTGTGTCATTCTCAAAACTTTTGACCACGACTGTACACACAAATACAGTGGGGGAAAAAAAGTATTTAGTCAGCCACCAATTGTGCATGTTCTCCCACTTAAAAAGATGAGAGAGGCCTGTAATTTTCATCAAAGGTACACGTCAACTATGACAGACAAAATGAGAAAAAAAAATCCAGAAAATCACATTGTAGGATTTTTAATGAATGTATTTGCAAATTATGGTGGAAAATAAGTATTTGGTCAATAACAAAAGTTTCTCAATACTTTGTTATATACCCTTTGTTGGCAATGACACAGGTCAAACGTTTTCTGTAATTCTTCACAAGGTTTTCACACACTGTTGCTGGTATTTTGGCCCATTCCTCCATGCAGATCTCCTCTAGAGCAGTGATGTTTTGGGGCTGTCGCTGGGCAACACGGACTTTCAACTCCCTCCAAAGATTTTCTATGGGGTTGAGATCTGGAGACTGACTAGGCCACTCCAGGACCTTGAAATGCTTCTTACGAAGCCACTCCTTCATTGCCCGGGCGGTGTGTTTGGGGTCATTGTCATGCTGAAAGACCCAGCCATGTTTCATCTTCAATGCCCTTGCTGATGGAAGGAGGTTTTCACTCAAAATCTCACGATACATGGCCCCATTCATTCTTTCCTTTACACGGATCAGTCGTCCTGGTCCCTTTGCAGAAAAACTGCCCCAAAAGCAGATGTTTCCACCCCCATGCTTCACAGTAGGTATGGTGTTCTTTGGATGCAACTCAGCATTCTTTGTCCTCCAAACACGACGAGTTGAGGTTTTACCAAAAAGTTATATTTTGGTTTCATCTGACCATATGACATTCTCCCAATCCTCTTCTGGATCATCCAAATGCACTCTAGCAAACTTCAGACAGGCCTGGACATGTACTGGCTTAAGCAGGGGGACACGTCTCGCACTGCAGGATTTGAGTCCCTGGCGGCGTAGTGTGTTACTGATGGTAGGCTTTGTTACTTTGGTCCCAGCTCTCTGCAGGTCATTCACTAGGTCCTGGTTCTGGGATTTTTGCTCACCGTTCTTGTGATCATTTTGACCCCACGGGGTGAGATCTTGCGTGGAGCCCCAGATCGAGGGAGATTATCAGTGGTCTTGTATGTCTTCCATTTCCTAATAATTGCTCCCACAGTTGATTTCTTCAAACCAAGCTGCTTACCTATTGCAGATTCAGTCTTCCCAGCCTGGTGCAGGTCTACAATTTTGTTTCTGGTGTCCTTTGACAGCTCTTTGGTCTTGGCCATAGTGGAGTTTGGAGTGTGACTGTTTGAGGTTGTGGACAGGTGTCTTTTATACTGATAACAAGTTCAAACAGGTGCCATTAATACAGGTAACGAGTGGAGGACAGAGGATCCTCTTAAAGAAGAAGTTACATGTCTGTGAGAGCCAGAAATCTTGCTTGTTTGTAGGTGACCAAATACTTATTTTCCACCATAATTTGAAAATAAATTCATTAAAAATCCTACAATGTGATTTTCTGGATTTTTTTTCTCAATTTGTCTGTCATAGTTGACGTGTACCTATGATGAAAATTACAGGCCTCTCTCATCTTTTTAAGTGGGAGAACTTGCACAATTGGTGGCTGACTAAATACTTTTTTTCCCCCACTGTATACTGAACAAAAATATTAACGCAACATGCAACAATTTCAACAATTTTACAGTTCATAGAAGGAAATCAGTCAATTGAAATAAAATCATTAGGCCCTAATCTATGGATTTCACATGACTGGGCAGGGGTGCAGCCATAGGGAGCAAGGTCCACTCACTGGGGAGCCAGGCCCAGCCAATCAGAATGAGTCTTTCTTCAAAAAAGCACTTTATTACAGACAGAAATACTGCTGATAATTTAAGACTTTCACTTTAATTTATTTAAATTGATACTGGCGTCTATATTGCTCCCCTGCCATGCCCAAGATTCCAGTGCCTCTTTATGAATGCCTGGCCATTAATTTTGCTGCAGAGGCTGATAAAACCAATGGGGTGGTCTAATCGATATATCCTCAGAGACCGATGCTGTAGTGAATGCTGTGTGACACAAGTGGAGTCCTATTCATTGCGTATCCATGTGGTGCGTAAACCTTATTTTTCTGAAAATAATCGTATAATCTAACAAATGTTTTAGATTATATTGTTTACAGTGACAACCGGTCACAGGTGTATTGTGATTTGCATGCATTCATGACAGAACCGTGTTTATTTTTCCTTGTCTTGTGCAACATGTACAAGGTAATCTACCTTGTTCTGTTTATTTGCTACAGTTGTGAAGTGACCACATAGTATTTATTTATACAGTGGTCATAAGAGGTAAGTGTTTGTACTGTAGAGAGTATGGTCTTTCCAATGTCATTCCGGCCATGTAGTATATTTTGTAGTCTTGTATCCGTATGAGCGGAGAGGGAAACGATTAAGAAAGGCTTCCCTTGCAGTAGTAAGATTCTAATATTGTCACAAAGGGCAGCTGACAGGCTGCCTCCTGTAATTTTAGCGCACACTGATGCAGGAGTGGGCAATGGTTGGCAGGCACCCCCCTCCTAAAGGCGCAGGGATACTGAGAGAGAGAGAGAGAGAGGGAGAGAGAGAGGAGAGAGAGAGAGAGAGGGGGGAGAGAGGGGGGACAGTAGGCAAGAGAGAGTCAGAGAGAGTGAGAGAGAGTCAGAGAGAGTGAGAGAGAGTCAGAGAGAGTGAGAGAGAGTGAGAGTGGAGTCGTTTTGCTGTGGCTCTTCAGTAAACCCAAGTTAGAGACAGACAGGGTATTGTATTTACAGCAGCATGATCCTCATCACATTTGGACTCTATCTTCCACTATTGTTTTGTTATGTCCTGTCTCAGTCCTCTTTCCTGGACAATATTCTCTCATTCCCAGCAGGTAAGAGAGTCAGCCGTGTGTGTATGTGTGTACATGCGCACACTCATGCATGTGTGTGTTTATATGTGTGTCTGTGTGCGTGCAGGAATATGTCATGCATGGTTTTGACAAGCTGCAGTCCGACCCTGGGTAAACTCAATGTCATGTCTTATCATGATTGTCTCTGCACTTTGAAGTGTGTGTTACTGTGTATTTTCCTGTAATTTATGGAATATTAAATGCTGTCAGAATGGAAATGTCTCTATAAATAGCGTCTGTCTACAGTTCCTGACAGGGAGGAAGGCATATGGTGCCTCATATCTGTATTCAGCCAGAGCCGGGAGCAGCTCTCTCCAGTGTGGATGCCGTGATGTCACTACACTTATCATGTTACTGTCATGTTACAGTTCCCTGTCTGAATAGTCTGTGTGATTTCAGTTCTTATTATATTCTAGTTATTATTTGTTTGATTTGTAGATGTATTTCAGTTTTTGTAGTATATACAGTGGGGGAAAAAAGTATTTAGTCAGCCACCAATTGTGCAAGTTCTCCCACTTAAGAAGACGAGAGAGGCCTTTAATTTTCATCATAGGTACACGTCAACTATGACAGACAAATTGAGATTTTTTTTCTCCAGAAAATCACATTGTAGGATTTTTTATGAATTTATTTGCAAATTATGGTGGAAAATAAGTATTTGGTCACCTACAAACAAGCAAGATTTCTGGCTCTCACAGACCTGTAACTTCTTCTTTAAGAGGCTCCTCTGTCCTCCACTGTTACCTGTATTAATGGCACCTGTTTGAACTTGTTATCAGTATAAAAGACACCTGTCCACAACCTCAAACAGTCACACTCCAAACTCCACTATGGCCAAGACCAAAGAGCTGTCAAAGGACACCAGAAACAAAATTGTAGACCTGCACCAGGCTGGGAAGACTGAATCTGCAATAGGTACGCAGCTTGGTTTGAATAAATCAGCTGTGGGAGCAATTATTAGGAAATGGAAGACATACAAGACCACTGATAATCTCCCTCGATCTCGGGCTACACGCAAGATCTCACCCTGTGGGGTCAAAATGATCACAAGAACGGTGAGCAAAAATCCCAGAACCACACGGGAGGACTTAGTGAATGACCTGCAGAGAGCAGGGACCAAAGTAACAAAGCCTACCATCAGTAACACACTACGCCGCCAGGGATTCAAATCCTGCAGTGCCAGACGTGTCCCCCTGCTTAAGCCAGTACATGTCCAGGCCCGTCTGAAGTTTGCTAGAGTGCATTTGGATGATCCAGAAGAGGATTGGGAGAATGTCATATGGTCAGATGAAACCAAAATATAACTTTTTGGTAAAAACTCAACTCGTCGTGTTTGGAGGACAAAGAATGCTGAGTTGCATCCAAAGAACACCATACCTACTGTGAAGCATGGGGGTGGAAACATCATGCTTTGGGGCTGTTTTTCTGCAAAGGGACCAGGACGACTGATCCGTGTAAAGGAAAGAATGAATGGGGCCATGTATCGTGAGATTTTGAGTGAAAACCTCCTTCCATCAGCAAGGGCATTGAAGATAAAACGTGGCTGGGTCTTTCAGCATGACAATGATCCCAAACACACCGCCCGGGCAACGAAGGAGTGGCTTCGTAAGAAGCATTTCAAGGTCCTGGAGTGGCCTAGCCAGTCTCCAGATCTCAACCCCATAGAAAATCTTTGGAGGGGAGTTGAAAGTCCATGTTGCCCAGCGACAGCCCCAAAACATCACTGCTCTAGATGAGATCTGCATGGAGGAATGGGCCAAAATACCAGCAACAGTGTGTGAAAACCTTGTGAAGACTTATAGAAAACATTTGACCTGTGTCATTGCCAACAAAGGGTATATAACAAAGAATTGAGAAACTTTTTGTTTTTGACCAAATACTTATTTTCCACCATAATTTGCAAATACATTCATAAAAAATCCTACAATGTGATTTTCTGGAAAAAAAATTCTCATTTTGTCTGTCATAGTTGACGTGTACCTATGATGAAAATTACAGGCCTCTCTCATCTTTTTAAGTGGGAGAACTTGCACAATTGGTGGCTGACTAAATACTTTTTTTCCCCACTGTACCTATATAGATACCATTTGTAGCTTCTAGTGTCTGCAATAACCTGCCAGACAGTGCATTTCCATACATTTACAGATTATTTTCAGTTCAGCTGATGTTTGTTGTGAAGGGGAGGATCTGCTGATTGAGTGGATTTGAACTAGGCAGCTGCAACACCAGTTCTTTGGCAATGCCCCTATGCAGGAGCTTTTCCTTTATGGCTTGTTAGTGAGGTGTTGTCTAGTCTCTGCCTCTACAGGATGCAGTAACATACAGATTCTTATACACACCTTACCATACACTCTGATGCTGTTAGAAATAAGCAAACATTGGGTTTTCTTTAAGCCCCTTCAACCAGTTTTGACACTGACTCTATTCATTTAATTTCCCACTGATGTCAACATGACAAACAAATTAAATATGTCTATTACAAAGGCATCCTCTGCTGGGTCGGTGTGTATTTATTTCCCAAGTGACTGACTTACCATACTGTCCACTACTTTCCCCAGGTCTCCAACAACAACCTGCCTTGGACCAGCAGAGGAAATTCAACCCCTGCTGTTTACTGAGTCCGCCCCCGCCCCCCCTGTTCCCTCCTCCCCCCTCACTGTGGCACCGCGGTGGTCATGTGAGTCCAAAGTCATGTGACTTGTCCTTGTGGAGTGTATGATTGTTGATTTGTCCTTGGGTGCTATCCAAACCTCACTCCCTGGCTGTGTTCTAAATGGCACCCTTTTCCCTATTTAACGTACTACTTTTGATAGGGCTATGGTCAAAAGTAGTGGACTATAATGTATAGGGAATAGCATGCCATTTGTGACTTAGCCTCACTCTTGCCCTCCTCTGCCCCTGACTAAGAGCAGTAGTGATTTCTGATGATAGAGTAGGTGTGTGTCGGAAGTGATGGATTAACTGGTCTCCCACCGAGTGCTGACTGCAGATCAGGGTTGATGAGGGGATACGACCTTAGAGGGTCCTCTTAGAGATACAACCCTCAGCCTATCCTGTTAGAGGGTCCTCTTAGAGATACAACCCTCAGCCTATCCTGTTAGATGGTCCTTAGAGATACAACCCTCAGCCTATCCTGTTAGAGGGTCCTCTTAGAGATACAACCCTCAGCCTATCCTGTTAGAGGGTCCTCTTAGAGATACAACCCTCAGCCTATCCTGTTAGAGGGTCCTCTTAGAGATACAACCCTCAGCCTATCCTGTTAGAGGGTCCTCTTAGAGATACAACCCTCAGCCTATAGCCTAGACTGTAAACTCTAGAGGAGTGATGACCAGGAGTTTACGCTGAATGATTGTGTAGAATCTCAAATTCAAACTGACAGATGACATGACACACAGCTGTCATTTTGATTTGCAAATAGTGTATAAGTGATCCACAATCTTAATTGTACTGTAATTGTACTTCAGTACCGCAAATAACTACTGATCATTTTATTATGAAATAAAGCAATGATTGAATGGAAGAGTGTTTTTGTTTGATTGGTTTAGAATGAAGAGTCCGATAATGGAGGTAAACATGGTAAAGATCCAGATCCAGGGACGGAGCTGAAAGGTCCCACCTGTGTCCCAGGCCCCCCAGGCCCCGATGGACCCCCCGGTCCTCAGGTAGGTAAACTTATCCACCCCCCAGCTGTCTTACATTGTCATCCTGCTGGCTTCATCACTTTATCTTTTTATAAGCCAGAAAATGGTTAATACAGTTATAATGAAGATATTTGGAAGAGTATTTAATCAGGGCTTATCAGGTGGACACCTCAGTTAGTTGCCTGAGCTTCCTTACTTTTCAGTAATGGCGGTATACAGGTGTTGGGGGTTGGCTATGTCCTCTATAGGCCCCTAGCAGCGCTTTACCATCTGAGACCCGTGTGAGTTCCTTCTCCTCCCTTCCTGTTGTACCTCTAGAGCTGGGGACAGGGACGGGGATGGGGACGGGGACGGAGACAGGGATGGGGACGGTGACGGGAACGGGGACAGGGATGTGGACGGGGACGGGGACGGGGATGGGGACAGGGACGGAGATGGGAACGGAGATGGGAACAGGGACGGGGACGGGGACAGGGACAGGGACAGGGATGGGGACAGGGACGGAGACGGTAACGGAGACGGGAACGGGGATGGGGACGGGGACAGGGACGGAGACGGGAACGGGGACGGAGATGGGAACGGAGACGTGAACGGGGACGGGACAGGGACGGAGATGGTAACGGAGACAGTGACGGGAACGGGGACAGGGACGGAGACGGGAACGGAGACGGGGACAGGGACAGGGACAGGGATTACATGGAGCCCTCCAACACAGCATCCCATTAACACTCCACATTTAGACACGACGCAAATAGACTTTTTCCACTGGCTGCCACGTCTCTCTGTCCCACCACACACCATTCTTAGAAACAACCCAAACAGCCCGGTCTGCTTGGAAAGGCATATTGAGTGGAGGGAGTAAATTCCTGTATCGCCTTGTGTACACAACAACCTGGTTAGGCTGCATGTGATTCATTTCCATGTATTGCTGTGTGGAGGGTGGGTGGGTGGTGGTGTTGTTACTGTGTGGAGGGTGGGTGGTGGTGGGTGGTTGTGGTGTTGCTGTGTGGAGGGTGGGTGGTGGTGTTACTGTGTGGAGAGTGGGTGGTGGTGGGTGGTTGTGGTGTTGCTATGTGGAGGGTGGGTGGTGGTGTTACTGTGTGGAGGGTGGGTGGTGGTGGGTGGTTGTGGTGTTGCTGTGTGGAGGGTGGGTGGGTGGTAGTAGTGTATCTATGTGCGAAGGGTGCCTGGTGGTGTTGCTGTGTGGAGGGTGGGTGGGTGGTTGTGGTGTTACTGTGTGGAGGGTGGGTGGTGGTGTTACTGTGTGGAAAGTGGGTGGTGGTGGGTGGTTGTGGTGTTGCTGTGTGGAGGGTGGGTGGTGGTGTTACTGTGTGGAGGGTGGGTGGTGGTGGGTGGTTGTGGTGTTGCTGTGTGGAGGGTGGGTGGGTGGGTGGTAGTGGTGTATCTATGTGCGAAGGGTGCCTGGTGGTGTTGCTGTGTGGAGGGTGGGTGGGTGCCTGGTGGTGTTGCTGTGTGGAGGGTGGGTGGGTGGTGGTGGTGTTACTGTGTGGAGGGTGGGTGGGTGGTGGTGGTGTATCTATGTGCGAAGGGTGGGTGGTGGTGTTGCTGTGTGGAGGGTGGGTGGTGGTGGTTGGTTGTGGTGTTGCTGTGTGGAGGGTGGGTGGGTGGGTGGTGCTGTTTCTGTGTGGAGGGTGGGTGGGTGGTGGTGTTGCTGTGTGCGGAGGGTGGGTGGGTGGTAGTGGTGTTGCTGTGTGCGGAGGGTGGGTGGTGATGTTGCTGTGTGGAGGGTGGTGTTGTAATGTAGCAGATCCTATAGTAATCCCAGAGTCCTATAAATTGCCAATTGCCTAGATGGCATTCTGTCAGGGAGAGGAGAGCATGGTTAGCAGACCCTTCAGATTGTTTTCAGTATTCATGCACAATTCATGCACAATTTAGCCTATACAGCATGGCACCCGAGTTAGCTGACTGCAAATGAAGCTAACAAGCACATTTGGTGTCAATATTGATCCTGTACCTGCTAATTGATATTAAAGGATATTATGATGGGAATTCAGAATATTATTGGGATTGTAAATAATCAGTCGATTGCCCCCCCCCCCCCAAATAATAATAACATGTTCTGATTGTTTATATATCTGATTATTGTTGACCTTTTACAGGGTCCAGCTGGGCTACCAGGTCTGAAGGGACCAAAAGGAGAAAAGGTAAGTGTCATTTCTAAAAAAAAAATTTTTTTTACATTAGATGTTTAGTGACTGATTGAAAACTGTCATTATATGAAGAGGAAAGGGCTTGTATGAAAAGCACTAGTTATAACTGTATGTCTCTGTCTCTGCCTCTGCCTCTGCCTCTGCCTCTGTACCTCTGCCTCTGCCTCTGTCTCTCTGCCTCTGCCTCTGCCTCTGCCTCTGTATCTGCCTCTGTCTCTGTACCTCTGCCTCTGTCTCTGTACCTCTGTCTCTGTCTCTGTCCCTCTGTCTCTGTCTCTGCCCCTGCCTCTGTCTCTGTCTCTGTCTCTATCTCTGTCTCTGTCTCTGCCTCTGCCTCTGCCTCTGCCTCTGTCTCTGCCTCTCTACCTCTGTCTCTGCCTCTGCCTCTGCCTCTGCCTCTGCCTCTGCCTCTGCCTCTGCCTCTGCCTCTGTCTCTGTCTCTGTCTCTGCCTCTGCCTCTGCCTCTGCCTCTGCCTCTGTCTCTCTGTCTCTCTGTCTCTGCCTCTGCCTCTGCCTCTGCCTCTGCCTCTGCCTCTGCCTCTGCCTCTGCCTCTGCCTCTGCCTCTGTCTCTGTCTCTGTCTCTGTCTCTGTACCTCTGTCTCTGTACCTCTGTCTCTGTACCTCTGTCTCTGTACCTCTGTCTCTGTCTCTGTCTGTCTCTCTCTCTGTCTCTGTCTCTCTACCTCCAGGGAGAACTGGGACGACCTGGACAAAAGGTGAGGGCGTCCATTGATCATTCTATTAGCTCTGCTAAGTGGATTTGCTCAAAAATGAGATCCAGTCCCTCCTCAGTCTGTCTGGTGGGCTGTAACTCACGTCCCCACCGCCCGCCTGTCCGCCCGCTGCCTGGTTTTGAACATTATGAAATTCAGAGCAAGACTAGCAGCACAACCTTGACAGGATGCTAGGACAGCTAGGACACAGAGAGAGCTGCTGAGATAGAAGATGTATAGAAGCATTCTGCTGAGTTGGATGTATAGAAGCATTCCGTCCCATGTCTCCTCTAACAGATGGGGAAGTATTGGTCACCCTGTTAGCTCCTGAAACCTATCCAGCTTCACTAGGCCCTGTTCAGGAGGGTGCAGCGTTACAGCACCTTCACATAGAGATGTATTGCATAGAAAATAGATGATTGTAGGTAGTATAGAATAGGGAATCGAACTCACTCTATCTATTTCATTTATATCTGCAACATTCTGAACATTTAATCTTTCAGAATACACCCCCACTTTCCTGTCATGTGGTCCATCCCCGCTCCCATTGGTATTGGAGGATGGATCCATCTACAGTGGGGGAAAAAAGTATTTAGTCAGCCACCAATTGTGCAAGTTCTCCCACTTAAAAAGATGAGAGAGGCCTGTAATTTTCATCATAGGTACACGTCAACTATGACAGACAAATTGAGAATTTTTTTTCCAGAAAATCACATTGTAGGATTTGTTATGAATTTATTTGCAAATTATGGTGGAAAATAAGTATTTGGTCACCTACAAACAAGCAAGATTTCTGGCTCTCACAGACCTGTAACTTCTTCTTTAAGAGGCTCCTCTGTCCTCCACTCGTTACCTGTATTAATGGCACCTGTTTGAACTTGTTATCAGTATAAAAGACACCTGTCCACAACCTCAAACAGTCACACTCTCCACTATGGCCAAGACCAAAGAGCTGTCAAAGGACACCAGAAACAAAATTGTAGACCTGCACCAGGCTGGGAAGACTGAATCTGCAATAGGTAAGCAGCTTGGTTTGAAGAAATCAACTGTGGGAGCAATTATTAGGAAATGGAAGACATACAAGACCACTGATAATCTTCCTCGATCTGGGGCTCCACGCAAGATCTCACCCCGTGGGGTCAAAATGATCACAAGAACGGTGAGAAAAAATCCCAGAACCACACGGGGGGACCTAGTGAATGACCTGCAGAGAGCTGGGACCAAAGTAACAAAGCCTACCATCAGTAGCACACTACGCCGCCAGGGACTCAAATCCTGCAGTGCCAGACGTGTCCCCCTGCTTAAGCCAGTACATGTCCAGGCCCGTCTGAAGTTTGCTAGAGTGCATTTGGATGATCCAGAAGAGGATTGGGAGAATGTCATATGGTCAGATGAAACCAAAATATAACTTTTTGGTAAAAACTCAACTCGTCGTGTTTGGAGGACAAAGAATGCTGAGTTGCATCCAAAGAACACCATACCTACTGTGAAGCAGGGGGGTGGAAACATCATGCTTTAGGGCTGTTTTTCTGCAAAGGGACCAGGACGACTGATCCGTGTAAAGGAAAGAATGAATGGGGCCATGTATCGTGAGAATTTGAGTGAAAACCTCCTTCCATCAGCAAGGGCATTGAAGATGAAACGTGGCTGGGTCTTTCAGCATGACAATGACCCCAAACACACCGCCCGGGCAATGAAGGAGTGGCTTCGTAAGAAGCATTTCAAGGTCCTGGAGTGGCCTAGTCAGTCTCCAGATCTCAACCCCATAGAAAATCTTTGGAGGGAGTTGAAAGTCCGTGTTGCCCAGCGACAGCCCCAAAACATCACTGCTCTAGAGGAGATCTGCATGGAGGAATGGGCCAAAATACCAGCAACAGTGTGTGAAAACCTTGTGAAGACTTACAGAAAACGTTTGACCTGTGTCATTGCCAACAAAGGGTATATTGAGAAACTTTTGTTATTGACCAAATACTTATTTTCCACCATAATTTACAAATAAATTCATTAGAAATCCTACAATGTGATTTTCTGGATCTTCTATGATGAAAATTACAGGCCTCTCTCATCTTTTTAAGTGGGAGAACTTGCACAATTGGTGGCTGACTAAATACTTTTTTTCCCCACTGTATACGTTCACTGCCCTGCTCTGTGAGCTGCGGGGCTGGCTGTGTGCAGCAGCAGCATTGCAGTGCAATTTAGCTTAGTGCTTGAGCCAGACCATAAATCATTTTATTTCCCACAAGCAGCGGGCCCTCCTGTTCTATATGCGGCCTATCATTTAATTAAAGAGGGCAGAGTGACAGCCCTTGTTAAAGTCCTTCTCTCTCTCCACATGGCGGACCAGGGTAAAAACAGTACACAGGTTGTCATGTCAACATCCCCACCAGCTCACGGAATTCTCTGTAACTATTCAGAACAATCATGTTTGTAACTCATGCTAACTATGTTACTTCTACTTTTACAATATTACACACGAAAAGATGATACTGCACAGTACACAGTTTACATGGAGAGCTGCTGATTCATTCAGTTGAATGGTTGTGTTCTAGCGTCTGGTATTTTTGTTTTTTTGTTTATGACGCTAGGTCAGCTGGTGATTCTTTATATGGCCGTCTTCATGGCCTGTGTTTTCTAGTCAGTTCAGAACTTCTGGTCTGGTTAAAGTAGTGTTTTAATGGTTCTGATATGACTCAGCTATTCTCACATATACCCTATGTACCGTACAAAGGAGGCTGCTGAGGGAGGACAGCTCATAATAATGGCCTTAATGGTACAAATGGAATGTCATGAAACTAATGGAAACCATGGAAACCATGTGTTGGATGTATTTGATACCATTCCACTGATTCCACTCTAGTCATTACCATGAGCCTTCCTCCCCAATTAAGGTGCCACCAACCTCCTGTGGTACTATGTGTGATAACTGTAAAAAGTCTGCTAAATCAGTCGTCCCCAAAGGGGGAGTACTGCAGGGGGTCTGCAGCCAGATCAAAAAAATATATAATAATAATAAAAATAACAAAAATCAATGAATATTGCTCAACAGATCTGCGAAAAGAGTTTAGACTAGAGGGTGCAATACAATGTAATATTCATCCACAATTTATGTTCTTAACCGTTAGACACACAACATGGGCCGGGGAGGCTCACAGGGATATTGGTATCCACAGTACTCTATCAATAATACATTTGTTTAACTAAATTCTTATTTTATTCCCCCAAAATGTTGTTTTGAGTGCACTGTAATTTAAGCCAAAAACTGCAACATGGCAAAATGTATAGAATTCACTGTTGATTTCGTCACCTTTTTTAGATTTAGTTTTAGTCTTAGACCTAGATTTAATTAGATCAAGTGTTAACAGGTGATAGCCGACACCTCATAGCTGATGTTTTGGCGGTGTCAGAGGTGTAACTGTGTTAGAGCTGTCAAATCAGTGAGCAGCAGCTACTCATGTGGTCATTGTCACGAACATCCGTTCCACTCGCGTTAGTCGTTCAGAATGAGAAAGTGTTACCTTGTAGAGCCCATGTCCCGACGAATTGAGGCTTTTCTGAGGGCAAAAGGGGGTGCAACTCAATATTAGGAAGGTGTTCTTAATAAACATTATTGTTTCTAGTTGAGGTTAGTTACAAGTGAAGAGTCCTGGCTTCGCATCAGTTCAAAAAAGATTGAAGAGTGACTGAAGAGACCACCTGGGAGCTGTGTGGGAGTGCCGGGCAGATCAGCCCAATCAGATTGCGCAGCTGAAAGATGTCAACTCTGCCAATGAGAGGGTTGCATGAAATATTCTGCATGCATGCTCTGATTGGACAAAACAGATAAATAGGAGCTTCATTTCAAATTAAATGTCCATTAATCTCACATGGAATTATCGTCTGGCCACATATTTGTCAACTAAAATGAAAACGAATTTGTTACAGTTATTGTTTTTTTTCCAGGGCATCTCGTTATCGTCATAGTCAGGAAAAATAAGTTGTTGACAAGTATTTTTCGTCATAGTTAATGTTGACGAAATGTACACTTGTACTAGAATTGCAAGAACTTAGCTTTAAAATGGTATCTATGCCCAAAGGCAAAATGTGTAGAATTGCAGGTAATGAGCTTTTTTTCTCTGACGCTAAGAGGGGGGACATTTAAAAATGTGTTTCCCGTTGCCCAAGACTTGAAGTCATAGTAAAACTGCTTGTATGCTATTTGTAGTGCACTCTAAAGTAGGACTTGCATTCTGATATTATGAGGGGGTCCCCGATTAATTTTCTATCACAATCCCCCACGCAAAACATAATAATGTGGGATCCTCTGTGCTAAATGACCGTATAATGTGTTAAATGATGTTGTGGCCCATCAGGGTCGGACGGGGCCTCCAGGTCTCCCAGGTCGCCAGGGACCAGCCGGGTGGCCAGGACCAAATGGGCCCAAAGTGAGTAAGTCCTATTTCAAAGTGCCCATATATCAATATGGTATTTTACCGTACCATAGTATGGTAAGCAGCAGGAGGATTTGATTATTTTCTAACGAGAAATGACTGTTTGATAGGGGAAAGTAGGCTATATATTAGGATCTAGTAAGAGAAAGAGAAAGGGTTTTCAGTGAATTTATGTAAATCACGAGGCTCATTTGAATTTCCTACGGTGCAGGAAAATTCTCTGCGACAACAGAGTGATCAAATTAAGATACCACGTCTGTATGATATGATGTGTAAAGGTAGATGAAGACTGTGTTATCAGAGCCATGTCTCTGTGTGTGTGTGTGTGTGTGTGTGTGTGTGTGTGTGTGTGTGTGTGTGTGGCGCAGGGGGAGAAGGGAGATGGTGGATTGATGGGATTACCTGGAGTAAGAGGACCTCTTGGACCTAAGGTCTGTGAAGCTTCATCTTTCCCCGAGAAAATTGTCTGATTTCAACCATAAAGTTATTCATCTTTTCTATACTTCAGACTTCTGATCTTCCTTCCTAGGGTTTACCCGGATACAAAGGAGAAAAGGTGTGTGATTACTTCAAATGTGTTAGACTGCTTTCTTTTATTCTATTACATTACATACCATATCTCAGTTCCACTGGGTTGGTTCAACAACACTGTTTGTCTGTTTTCAGTGTTTACAGTTGGCTGTACAGTTGTTTTGTCTCCTGTCTCATTAGGGTTCCCGTGGTGACCGTAGTGAGGCTGGGATGAAGGGAGACAAGGGCACAATGGGCTTCCCTGGAATGCTTGGACAGAAAGTGAGACATACATCTTGTGTTCTCTTGATCTAGACATTATCTGATGTTTATCAGCTGCTGGGGTTGATGAGGAGATGGAGGAGGTGGAGGAGGAGGAGTAGGAGGAGGGGGGGGAGCAGGCGGAGGAGGAGGAGGAAGAGGAAGAGCAGCAGCAGCAGCAGCAGGAGGAGGGGGAGGAGCAGGTAGAGGAGGAGGAGGGGGAGGAGCAGTAGGAGGAGGAGGAGGGGGGGAGGAGCAGGTGGAGGAGGAGCAGTAGGAGGAGGAGGGGGGAAGGAGGAGGAGGAGGAGGAGCAGTAGGAGGAGCAGTAGGAGGAGCAGGAGGAGGTCATTGTAGGATGACGTGTAGTGGAGGTTCATTGAACAACAGGATAGTACCAGAATCAACTGGCCCTCCATAATAACTCAATAACACAATTCTAAATTGGACCACAGTTATTTATATGATGTACCGGTATATGTTGTTATTGATGGAGTGCTGTGGTTTGTTATGTCTTTAGGGTGAAATGGGTCCAAAGGGAGAACCTGGAATCTCAGGGAATAGAGGACCGACGGGCAGACCAGGGAAGAGGGGCAAACAGGTGAGAGATATACTTTATTAAACAGGTGAGAGATATACTTTATTAAACAGATGAGATATACTTTATTAAACAGGTGAGATATACTTTATTAAACAGGTGAGAAATATACACTGCTCAAAAAAATAAAGGGAACACTAAATGAACACATCCTAGATCTGAATGAATGAAATAATCTTATTAAATACTTTTTTCTTTACATAGTTGAATGTGCTGAAAACAAAATCACACAAAAATTATCAATGGAAATCAAATTTATCAACCCATGGAGGTCTGGATTTGGAGTCACCCTCAAAATTAAAGTGGAAAACCACACTACAGGCTGATCCAACTTTGATGTAATGTCCTTAAAACAAGTCAAAATTAGGCTCAGTAGTGTGTGGCCTCCACGTGCCTGTATGACCTCCCTACAACGCCTGGGCATGCTCCTGATGAGGTGGCGGATGGTCTCCTGAGGGATCTCCTCCCAGACCTGGACTAAAGCATCCGCCAACTCCTGGACAGTCTGTGGTGCAACGTGGCGTTGGTGGATGGAGTGAGACATGATGTCCCAGATGTGCTCAATTGGATTCAGGTCTGGGGAACGGGCGGTCCATAGCATCAATGCCTTCCTCTTGCAGGAACTGCTGACACACTCCAGCCACATGAGGTCTAGCATTGTCTTGCATTAGGAAGAACCCAGGGCCAACCGCACCAGCATATGGTCTCACAAGGGGTCTGAGGATCTCATCTCGATACCTAATGGCAGTCAGGCTACCTCTGGCGAGCACATGGAGGGCTGTGCGGCCCCCCAAAGAAATGCCACCCCACACCATGACTGACCCACCGCCAAACTGGTCATGCTGGAGGATGTTGCAGGCAGCAGAATGTTCTCCACGGCGTCTCCAGACTCTGTCACGTCTGTCACGTGCTCAGTGTGAACCTGCTTTCATCTGTGAAGAGCACAGGGCGCCAGTGGCGAATTTGCCAATCTTGGTGTTCTCTGGCAAATGCCAAACGTCCTGCACAGTGTTGGGCTGTAAGCACAACTCCCACCTGTGGACGTCGGGCCCTCATACCACCCTCATGGAGTCTGTTTCTGACCGTTTGAGCAGACACATGCACATTTGTGGCCTGCTGGAGGTCATTTTGCAGGGCTCTGGCAGTGCTCCTCCTGCTCCTCCTTGCACAAAGGCGGAGGTAGCAGTCCTGCTGCTGGGTTGTTGCCCTCCTACGGCCTCCTCCACGTCTCCTGATGTACTGGCCTGTCTCCTGGTAGTGCCTCCATGCTCTGGACACTACGCTGACAGACACAGCAAACCTTCTTGCCACAGCTCGCATTGATGTGCCATCCTGGATGAGCTGCACTACCTGAGCCACTTGTGTGGGTTGTAGACTCCGTCTCATGCTACCACTAGAGTGAAAGCACCGCCAGCATTCAAAAGTGACCAAAACATCAGCCAGGAAGCATAGGAACTGAGAAGTGGTCTGTGGTCACCAACTGCAAAACCAGTCCATTATTGGGGGTGTCTTGCTAATTGCCTATAATTTCCACCTGTTGTCTATTCCATTTGCACAACAGCATGTGAAATTTATTGTCAATCAGTGTTGCTTCCTAAGTGGACAGTTTGATTTCACAGAAGTGTGATTGACTTGGAGTTACATTGTGTTGTTTAAGTGTTCCCTTTATTTTTTTGAGCAGTGTACTTTATTAAACAGATGAGATATACTTTATTAAACAGGTGAGAGATATACTTTATTAAACAGATGAGATATACTTTATTAAACAGGTGAGATATACTTTATTAAACAGGTGAGAGATATACTTTATTAAACAGATTAGATATACTTTATTAAACAGGTGAGATATATACTTTATTAAACAGATGAGAGATATACTTTATTAAACAGGTGAGAGATACTTTATTAAACAGATGAGATATACTTTATTAAACAGGTGAGAGATATACTTTATTAAACAGATGAGATATACTTTATTAAACAGGTGAGAGATATACTTTATTAAACAGGTGAGAGATATACTTTATTAAACAGGTGAGAGATATACTTTATTAAACAGGTGAGAGATATACTTTATTAAACAGGCGAGAGATATACTTTATTAAACAGGTGAGAGATATACTTTATTAAACAGGTGAGAGATATACTTTATTAAACAGGTGAGAGATATACTTTATTAAACAGATGAGATATACTTTATTAAACAGGTGAGATATACTTTATTAAACAGGTGAGATATACTTTATTAAACAGGTGAGATATATACTTTATTAAACAGGTGAGATATATACTTTATTAAACAGTTGAGAGATATACTGTATTAGGATCTTATTTGGATCTTAATGATGTAATACAGTGCCTTGCAAAAGTATTCATCCCCCTTGGCGTTTTTCCTATTTTGTTGCATTACAACCTGTAATTTAAATTGATTTTTATTTGGATTTCATGTAATGGACATACACAAAATAGTCCAAATTGGTGAAGTGAAATGAAAAAAATTACTTGTTTCAAGAAATTCAAAAAAATAAATAATGGAAAAGTGGTGCGTGCGTATGTATTCAACCCCTTTGCTATGAAGCCCCTAAACAAGATCTGGTGCAACCAATTACCTTCAGAAGTCACATAATTAGTTAAATACATTTACATTTACGTCATTTAGCAGACGCTCTTATCCAGAGCGACTTACAAATTGGTGCATTCACCCTATAACCAGTGGGATAACCACTTTACAATTATTATTATTATTATTATTTTTTTTTAAGAGGGGGGTAGAAGGATTACTTTATCCTATCCCAGGTATTCCTTAAAGAGGTGGGGTTTCAAATGTCTCCGGAAGGTGGTGAGTGACTCCGCTGTCCTGGCGTCGTGAGGGAGCTTGTTCCACCATTGGGGTGCCAGAGCAGCGAACAGTTTTGACTGGGCTGAGCGGGAACTATGCTTCCGCAGAGGAAGGGGAGCCAGCAGGCCAGAGGTGGATGAACGCAATGCCCTCATTTGGGTGTAGGGACTGATCAGAGCCTGAAGGTACGGAGGTGCCGTTCCCCTCACAGCTCCATAGGAAAGCACCATGGTCTTGTAACAGATGCGAGCTTCAACTGGAAGCCAGTGGAGTGTGCGGAGGAGCGGGGTGACGTGAGAGAACTTGGGAAGGTTGAACACCAGACGGGCTGCGGCATTCTGGATGAGTTGTAGGGGTTTAATGGCACAGGCAGGGAGCCCAGCCAACAGCGAGTTGCAGTAATCCAGATGGGAGATGACAAATGACTGGATTAGGACCTGTGCCGCTTCCTGTGTAAGGCAGGGTCGTACTCTCCGAATGTTGTAGAGCATGAACCTGCAGGATCGGGTCACCGCCTTGATGTTAGCGGAGAACGACAGGGTATTGTCCAGGGTCACGCCAAGGCTCTTCGCACTCTGGGAGGAGGACACAACAGAGTTGTCAACCGTGATGGCGAGATCATGGAACGGGCAGTCCTTCCCCGGGAGGAAGAGCAGCTCCGTCTTGCCAAGGTTCAGCTTGAGGTGGTGATCCGTCATCCATACTGATATGTCTGCCAGACATGCAGAGATGCGATTCGCCACCTGGTTATCAGAAGGGGGAAAGGAGAAGATTAGTTGTGTATCGTCAGCGTAGCAATGATAGGAGAGGCCATGGGAGGATATGACAGAGCCAAGTGACTTGGTGTATAGCGAGAATAGGAGAGGGCCTAGAACTGAGCCCTGGGGGACACCAGTGGTGAGAGCACGTGGTGCGGAGACAGCTTCTCGCCACGCCACTTGGTAGGAGCGACCGGTCAGGTAGGACGCAATCCAAGAGTGAGCCGCGCCGGAGATGCCCAGCTCGGAGAGGGTGGAGAGGAGGATCTGATGGTTCACAGTATCAAAGGCAGCAGACAGGTCTAGAAGGACAAGAGCAGAGGAGAGAGAGTTAGCTTTAGCAGTGCGGAGAGCCTCCGTGACACAGAGAAGAGCAGTCTCAGTTGAATGACCAGTCCTGAAACCTGACTGGTTAGGATCAAGAAGGTCATTCTGAGAGAGATAGCAAGAGAGTTGGCTAAAGACGGCACGCTCAATAGTTTTGGAAAGAAAAGAAAGAAGGGATACTGGTCTGTAGTTGTTGACATCAGAGGGATCGAGTGTTGGTTTTTTGAGAAGGGGTGCAACTCTCGCTCTCTTGAAGACGGAAGGGACATAGCCAGCGGTCAAGGATGAGTTGATCAGCGAGGTGAGGTAGGGGAGAAGGTCACCGGAGATGGTCTGGAGAAGAGAGGAGGATGGGGTCAAGCGGGCAGGTTGTTGGGCGGCCTGCAGTCACAAGTCGCAAGATTTTATCTGGAGAGAGAGGGGAGAAAGAAGTTAAAGCATAGGGTAGGGCAGTGTGAGCAGGACCAGCAGTGTCATTAGACTTAACAAACGAGGATCGGATGTCGTCAACCTTCTTTTCAAAGTGGTTGACGAAGTCATCCACAGAGAGGGAGGAGGAGGGGGGATTCAGCAGGGAGGAGAATGTGGCAAAGAGCTTCCTAGGGTTAGAGGCAGATGCTTGGAATTTAGAGTGGTAGAAAGTGGCCTTAGCAGCAGAAACAGATGAAGAAAATGTAGAGAGGAGGGAGTGAAAAGATGCCAGGTCCGCAGGGAGTCTAGTTTTCTTCCATTTCCGCTCAGCTGCCCGGAGCTCTGTTCTGTGAGCTCGCAATGAGTCATCAAGCCACGGAGCTGGAGGGGAGGACTGAGCCGGCCGGGAGGATAGGGGACACAGAGAGTCAAAGGATGCAGAAAGGGAGGAGAGGAGGGTTGAGGAGGCAGAATCAGGAGATTGGAGGGAGAAGGATTGAGCAGAGGGAAGAGATGATAGGATGGAAGAGGAGAGAGTAGTGGGAGAGAGAGAGCGAAGGTTGCGGCGGCGCATTACCATCTGTGTAGGGGCAGAGTGAGTAGTGTAGGAGGAGAGCGAGAGAGAAAGGGATACAAAGTAGTGGTCGGAGACATGGAGGGGAGTTGCAGTGAGATTAGTAGAAGAGCAGCATCTAGTAAAGATGAGGTCAAGCGTATTGCCTGCCTTGTGAGTAAGGGGGGACGGTGAGAGGGTGAGGTCAAAAGAGGAGAGGAGTGGAAAGAAGGAGGCAGAGAGAAATGAGTCAAATGTAGACGTAGGGAGGTTGAAATCCCCCAAAAACTGTGAGGGGTGAGCCATCCTCAGGAAAGGAACTTATCAAGGCGTCAAGCTCATTGATGAACTCTCCAAGGGAACCTGGAGGGCGATAGATGACAAGGATATTAAGCTTAAATGGGCTAGTGACTGTGACAGCATGGAATTCAAATGAGGAGATAGACAGATGGGTTAGGGGGAAAATTGAGAATGTCCACTTGGGAGAGATGGGGATTCCTGTGCCACCACCCCTCTGACCAGATGCTCTCGGGGTATGCGAGAACACATGGTCAGACGAGGAGAGAGCAGTAGGAGTAGCAGTGTTTTCAGTGGTAATCCATGTTTCCGTCAGCGCCAGGAAGTCGAGGGACTGGAGGGTAGCATAGGCTGGGATTAAGTCAGCCTTGTTGGCAGCAGAACGGCAGTTCCAGAGGCTGCCTGAGACCTGGAACTCCAGGTGTGTGGTGCGTGCAGGGACCACCAGGTTAGAGAGGCAGCAGCCACGCGGTGTGAGGCGTTTGTGTAGCCTGTGCGGAGAGGAGAGAACAGGGATAGGCAGAGGCATAGTTGACAGGCTGTAGCAGATGGCTGCAATAATGCAGAGGAGATCGGAATGAAATGAACTAAACATCTGGGAAAGGAGAGAGCAGGGCCTCCCTCACCATAACTCCCAAATATAACTCTCCCAGCTTCCACCTCAGAAACTATAATTGTTTCACTGAACCACCCGAATAAAACTCTCCCAACTTCCACTTTAGAAATTAGAATTGTTGTAAACTACAGCGGTTCAATGTTTCAAGGAATAGACTCAACTTACTTTATTCAGCTAGCTAACTATGAGGCCATAGCTAACTAGCATGCTAGCATCCAATAACACACAGTTTAGCACCAATACTTGGTTACAACAAACTACCAATAGTGTGTTAACACACTAAACAGATAATTAGTGTCCGTGTCTAGTTCCTTTCATAACGCAGCAATAATTAAACGTTGGCTAGCTAGCATAAATATATTGTATTTAGCTGCTACAGTACAGCTAGCTGGTAGTGTTGGCTAGCTAGCAATGGCTGCTGTGTTGACTTTGTTTGAAAAACGGCGTCACTGCGAACGAATGTAGCTGGCTAAAATTATATTGTATTTAGTTGCTATAGTACTGCTAGCTGGTAGCGTTGGCTAGCTAGCAATGGCTGCGGTGATGACTTTGTTTGAAAAACGGCGTCGCTGCGAACAAATGTAGCTGGCTAAAAGGATATTGTATTTAGTTGCTACCGTTGCTAATAGCTACTCGCCAGCTAGTCCAGGAGGTGAGTTAGCTAGCTAGCTAGCTAGCTTCGTGCTACACCCGGCACCGCCGAATACAATACTAACCTACAATAATTACATACAATAACTACCCACAACAACCCACGATGCCTACCTACAATACCTAACTACAATCTAAATACATAGTTTAAACTTTACTCGACAAAGCCCAAGCTATGTATAAAGCCAAACTTACCCGACGCCAGCTGTCTGGGTGGCAGACAAGAATACATTGGTCTTCTGCAATCAGGAGCTGTAATTAAGTACAGTAGCTACTAACTACCTAACTTTAATGCTTCAGATAATGAGGTTAGAAAAACAGCTGAATGGTAGGTAGCTAGCTGGCTTAATTACAGGTACTCTGAAGCGTGAAATAACATTGGAAACAACTATCCACAGTTGCTAAAAGTTACCAGTAGCTACCCGCTAGCTAGCTAGCTTTATTGGTCCAGGTAGTGGGTTAGCTAGCCTCGTGCTTCGCCGGGCTCAGCCGAATACAATACTTACCTACAATAATTACCTACAATAACCTACAATAACTACCTAAATAAACTACCTACAATACCTAACTACAATACCTACCTACAATCTAAATACATGGTTTAAGCTTTACTCAACACCATATAAGAAGCCAAGCTTACCTCCTGCTAGAGAAAACACAACCTCACCCGACCTCGCTCCTCCGCTAAAGAAATAAAGTCCACCTGTGTGCAATCTAAGTGTCACATGATCTGTCACATGATCTCAGTATTTATACACCTGTTCTGAAAGGCTCCAGAGTCTGCAACACCACTAAGCAAGGGGCACCACCAAGCAAGCGGCACCATGAAGACCAAGGAGCTCTCCACACAGGTCAGGGACAAAGTTGTGGAGAAGTACAGATCAGGGTTTTTTTCAGCAGACGCTCTTATCCAGAGCGCCTTACAGTTAGTGAGTGCATACATTTTCATACATCCCACGGAGCACCATTACATCCGTTATTAAAAAATGGAAAGAATATGGCACCACAACAAACCTGCCAAGAGCGGGCCGCCCACCAAAACTCCCGGACCAGGCAAGGAGGGCATTAATCAGAGAGGCAACAAAGAGACCAAAGATAACCCCGAAGGAGCTGCAAAGCTCCACAGCGGAGGTTGGAGTATCTGTCCATAGGACCACTTTAAGCTGTACACTCCACAGAGCTGGGCTTTACGGAAGAGTGGCCAGAAAAAAATAAGCAAACATGTTTGATGTTCGCCAAAAGGCATGTGGGAGACTCCTCAAACATATAGAAGAAGGTACTCTGGTCAGATTAGACAAAAATTGAGCTTTTTGGCTATCAAGGAAAACGCTATATCTGGCACAAACCCAACACATCTCATCACCCGAGAACACCATCCCCACAGTGAAGCATGGTGGTGGCAGCATCATGCTGTGGGGATGTTTTTCATCGGCAGAGACTGGGAAACTGGTCAGAATTGAAGGAATGATGGATGGCGCTAAATACAGGGAAATTCTTGAGGGAAACCTGTTTCAGTCTTCCAGAGAATTGAGACTGGGACGGAGGTTCACCTTCCAGCAGGAAAATGACCCTAAGCATACTGCTAAAGCAACACTCGGGTGGTTTAAGGGGAAACATTTCAATATCTTGGAATGACCTAGTCAAAGCCCAGACCTCAATCCAATTGAGAATATGTGGTATGACTTAAAGATTGCTATATACCAGCGGAACCCATCCAACTTGAAGGAGCTGGAGCAGTTTTTCCTTGAAGAATGGGCAAAAATCCCAGTGGCTAGATGTGCCAAACTTATAGAGACATACCACAAGAGACTTGCAGCTGTAATTGCTGCAAAAGGTGGCTCTACAAAGTATTCACCCCCCCAAAGTCAATAGTTATGCACGCTCAATTTTTCTGTTTTTTGACTTATTTCTTGTTTGTTTCACAAGAAAAAACATTTTGCATCTTCAAAATGGTAGGCATGTTGTGTAAATCAAATGAACCCCCAAAAAATCCATTTTAATTCCAGGTTGTAAGGCAAAAACAAAATGCCAAGGGGGGTGAATACTTTCGCAAGCCACTGTATCACATGCTGTTAGAAGCTGTGATTAAAAAAAGTTTTGCCGCTCTTTGAGCAACTTCAAATCACTATGATGTGGTGACATGTTTTGACCGCTGAAGGTTTACCATATGTTTGTCTGTCGATGTTTTTACATGTGTTGTTTATCTTGTCTGATTTATCAGGGAGGGAAGGGCGACAATGGGATTATCGGCCCTCTAGGTCCAGCAGGTCCTCAGGGGCCCCCCGGCCACCCTGGTCCCCCAGGTCTGCCAGCCTCAGGTAAGGACCTCTCCACCACCTCCTCCATCGGCTCTTCCATCTGAGCTTGGCTGCTTTAGAGCCAGCTGTAGGGCTAGGGAGTGTGGCTGGGCTAACATGCTAATCTGTTGCCAGTCTGTAGATGCATGCTGAGTGTGTAGCTGGATGATTTAGAGTTATTGGTTTGTTCATTTGTGTTTATATTTTTTATTTTTTTTGTCATTTTGCAGACGCTCTTATCCAGAGCGACTTACATGAGCAATTAGGGTTAAGTGCCTTGCTTAAGGGCACATCGACAGATTGTTGGAGGCTCTGCCCATTTTCTGGACTCTGAAGGCTAGTTTCTCAGACCTAGATTATTAAACCTAGTCCTGTAATAAAAAGCATGCCCAATGGAGAATCTCACTGGAAAGTACAGGTTGAGGTTTAATGTGCGGTTTGGAAATCGTCCATATGTCCTGTCAGTGTGAGAAGCTTCAGGGATGGGTGTGAAGCTGCAGGCAGGCAACCTCCTGTGTCAGCATCTGCGAAAGGAAGCAGACATTAAAACACAGCAGGAGGTAACACCAGAGAGCTTATTTAGCTTCAGAGGAACCTGATCCCCCCCCTCTCTATCCCCCCCTGAGGTGAAACAGGAACCTGATCCCCCCCTCTCTATCCCCCCCCTAAGGTGAAACAGATGCCCAGAGGGGGGGTGGGGTGGCAGGGGGACACTGGGATGGGACGGATGATGAAGCCATGACATCATGTCCTTAAAACGGATTCATAGAGGGCCAAGAAGCTCCTTACATATTTACAAACATTATGTCACCATGTAATTAAACTGTGACAGCCAGTGTCTTGTTCAAGTTTCTGCGCAAATTGAGTTGATTGCTTTACCAACTTGATAGATAGACAAGGGGGCCTGGATAGTGCATTTATAACATACAGTCCCTGTGAATATGGTACTCTGTGCTTGTGTGCCTACATCGATAATATATGATCTAAAGGTTTATTTCTTGTTCAGGACTCTACGTGGTCGGAACGAAAGGTGAGAGGGGGCTACCAGGTCTTCCTGGACCTTGCAGCTGTAACTCTGTTAGTGTTAACAGCCCACAGTTTGATGAACATAGTTCCAGGAGCGACTACGCCAAAGTGCCAGCGGTGAGCATGCAACACATGATCAACATTATTGCGAATCATAAACTTGCCTCAGCTAAGGCACTTGATTTATTGTCTTTATTGTGTCACCCAGAATGAGTCTTTATTGTGTCTCACCCCAGAATGAGTCTTTATTGTGTCTCACCCAGAATGAGTCTTTATTGTGTCTCACCCAGAATGAGTCTTTATTGTGTCTCACCCAGAATGTGTCTTTCTGTCTCACCCAGAATGAGTCTTTGTGTCTCACCCAGAATTAGTCTTTATTGTGTCTCACCCAGAATGAGTCTTTTTTGTGTCTCACCCAGAATGAGTCTTTGTGTCTCACCCAGAATGAGTCTTTATTGTGTCTCACCCAGAATGAGTCTTTATTGTGTCTCACCCAGAATGAGTCTTTTTTGTGTCTCACCCAGAATGAGTCTTTCTGTCTCACCCAGAATGAGTCTTTGTGTCTCACCCAGAATGAGTCTTTATTGTGTCTCACCCAGAATAAGTCTTTATTGTGTCTCACCCAGAATGAGTCTTTGTGTCTCACCCAGAATGAGTCTTTATTGTGTCTCACCCATAATGTGTCTTTGTGTCTCACCCAGAATGAGTCTTTTTTGTGTCTCACCCAGAATGAGTCTTTATTGTGTCTCACCCAGAATGTGTCTTTCTGTCTCACCCAGAATGAGTCTTTATTGTGTCTCACCCAGAATGAGTCTTTATTGTGTCTCACCCAGAATGAGTCTTTATTGTGTCTCACCCAGAATGAGTCTTTATTGTGTCTCACCCAGAATGAGTCTTTGTGTCTCACCCAGAATGAGTCTTTGTGTCTCACCCAGAATGAGTCTTTATTGTGTCTCACCCAGAATGAGTCTTTGTGTCTCACCCAGAATGAATCTTTATTGTGTCTCCCCCAAATTAGTCTTTGTGTCTCACCCAGAATGAGTCTTTATTGTGTCTCACCCAGAATGAGTCTTTATTGTGTCTCACCCCAGAATGAGTCTTTATTGTGTCTCACCCTCAGAATGAGTCTTTATTGTGTCTCACCCCAGAATGAGTCTTTATTGTGTCTCACCCCAGAATGAGTCTTTATTGTGTCTCACCCCAGAATGAGTCTTTATTGTGTCTCACCCCAGAATGAGTCTTTGTTGTTTACAGATATTTGTGGTAAACAATGAAGAAGAACTAGATCGTCTTCATACGGACAACGCCCTAGCCTTCCGGAAAGACCAGAGATCGCTTTACTTCAAAGACACCAACGGATGGCTGCCGATTCAGGTACCTCACCCGATGCACTTATCTTCTAAACGTGATGTCTAAGTGCTTACAGTATTGCCTGGCGAGGTTCATCTTTAAGTTATAGTTTTATTTCATTTTCTTTGTTTTAGTTTCTAATCTCTGTAATAGACTTCTTTCTTCCAGCTGACGCCGTTCCAGTCTACGGAGAACGCTCCGGAACAGGAGGGTTACTGTGGCGACGGGATCGTTCAGATTCCCAACGGGGAGGAATGTGACGACGGGAATAGGATTGTCACCGACGGCTGCGTCAGTAAGTCACGTTATCAGAGTGGATGAACAAGATCTGTGGTTTGGTTCTGCCGATGGTTCCGTTTGTTGGAGCCTGGAGTTGTGGGTTTGATTACCGCATGGGAAGTTGATTTAGATGAAGTAACTTGCTAAATGATAATGCTATTGATGACATACAGAAGCACCGGTCTGGTTTGGATGGCAATCTGTCCGTGTCTCTCTCTCTCTCTCTCTCTCTCTCCGTCTCTCTCTCTCTCTCTCTCTCTCTCTCTCTCCGTGTCTCTGTCTCTCTCTCCGTGTCTCTCTCTCTCTCTCCGTGTCTCTCTGTCTCTCTGTGTGTCCCTCTCTCCGTGTGTGTCCCTCTCTCCGTGTGTGTCCCTCTCTCCGTGTGTCCCTCTCTCCGTGTGTGTCTCTCTCCGTGTGTGTCTCTCTGTCTCCCTCTCTCTGTGTGTCCCTCTCTCTGTGTCTCTCTCTCCGTGTGTCTCTCTCTCTCTCCGTGTGTCTCTCTCTCTCTCCGTGTGTCTCTCTCTCTCTCCGTGTGTCTCTCTCTCCGTGTGTCTCTCTCTCCGTGTCTCTCTCTCTCCGTGTCTCTCTCTCTCCGTGTCTCTCTCTCTCCGTGTCTCTCTCTCACCGTGTCTCTCTCTCACCGTGTGTCTCTCTCTGTTTTTCTCCCCCTCTGTTTCTCTCTCCATCTCTTCCTCCTGACAGAGTGTAAACATGCTTACTGTGGAGATGGTTATCGTTACGACGGGGCCGAGGAATGTGATGGAAAGGACTTTGGCTATCAGACATGCAACTCATATCTCCCAGGGTTAGTAGGACTACTGTCTTGATCCATTCTTGTCTGCTTTCCATATCTTACTGTATGTAACCTCATAACTTTGTGTTCCCTATGAAGCAGTAACACTGTCTGCCATTGTCATGATTAGTTGACAGAGGGTTCTATTTCTCCTTGATTCCCAGGTCTTATGGTCGTCTCAGATGCACTCCGTACTGTGTCATTGACTCTACAAACTGCAAGTATTTCACATGAAGAGGAACCTGGACACAGCAGTGGGATCCTTCATGTCTTGTTTGCTTTGGCACTAAACAGGATGACCGTAATGCAAAAAAAAAAAAAGAAGAAGAAAGATCAACAACAACACTGCAAACAAGAGACTCAAAAAGGAAGTGGTGACAAACTGGACTAAACCTGACAAAATGACTAAAACTACACACACTAACTCTGTTGAATCGCTGCTGAAGCCATGTAGCTCCCGAGGAGGTGGGGGGAGGGGGGGGGTGGCGGCGAGTAAAATGCCCCCTCACCCATTCACAGGAAACGCACAGGACAATTTCACTTTGTCTTAAATAAAACTCAACCCAAGACTGAAGAGGCTCCGCCCACACCATACCTGATAGGACCAGGGCCTGCCGCTGAACGAGAGGCGGTCAAATGAGAGAAGTGACAGACAGCCAATGGGAGAGCTCTGAGAAAGAGAGAGAGACTCGTGGGTGGAGCCGGAAGCCATATTTACCTCGACGTAGCACTGTTAAAGAAAAGAGAACCATGTCTGGACAATCAGAAGCAGGGTGCTGTGTATTTTACTGCAATGTGAATGACGTCATGTAGCATTTGCATGAGGCTGAGATTGCTGTGTGACCATGGCAACAGATGTCACTACCTAGGCATGTAACCAATCACAATACTTACTATCGTTGTCATGAGCTTTGTGCTGTGTATATATAGTAGGTAGACGTCTCCAATTGTACGTAGGGAGTATATTGTATGTTATAATTTCACTAATCAGGACAGGAGGGGCATGTTATAATGATACTGTATTCAGGAGGATTCTGAAAGCCTTGTTCAATAGAGGCAGATCTTAAGCCTTGTTCTGTATGTTCTTAAGAGGTAGATCTTAATCCTTGTTCAGTATGTTCTGAAGAGGTAGATCTTAAGCCTTGTTCAGTATGTTCTGAAGAGGTAGATCTTAAGCCTTGTTCAGTATGTACTGAAGAGGTAGATCTTAAGCCTTGTTTAGTATGTACTAAAGAGGTAGATTTTAAGCCTTGTTTAGTATGTACTGAAGAGGTAGATCTTAAGCCTAGGTCAGTCTGTACTGAAGAGGTATATCCTCTTCAGAAGAACAGTAAAGCTATGTACTGTATAGTAGTAGCATAAAGCCAAGATGGCCGCTTGTGGAAATAGCAGCCAAGCTGATAGACCGGGATCCCTCACCACCTGGTAGAACTGAACAGGGGCCTTGTCCCAAATGACACCCTATTCCCTATATAGTGCACTACTTTTGACCAGAGTCCTATGGGCCTTGGTCAAAAGTAGAGCACTATATAGGGGATAGGGTGCCATTTGGGACAGCCAGGCCTGTGCGCTCTATTAGCTTGTGATAGCACTGGACTGTAGTTCAAGAGGGCCGTTCAGAATCTGGACATTGTGGACATGGTCAGCTTTGCTTTAGTTTAGATTGACATTTCCACGATTTAACTCAGGAACCACTAACATAATGTAGCTGTGGTCGTGCGGTTTTCACAGACATCCTCCCTTATATCCATTGTAGACCACAGATGAGACCACCGAGTCTGTGCTGCACACTGACTTACACTGTCCCTCTCCTCACTCAGAAGTGCTTACTGTACACGTTGATGACTCATGCCATCAGTCCTCTAGGTATGGAGGAGGACCTCAGTGCACTACTGTCTGCAGGGAGATATGACACGTGAAGGCTGGCAAACTGTTATTATTACTACTACTACATTTTCTTCAATCATTTCCTCATTGCAGAACAGGAACCGTTTTAGCTGCTATTTGGTAGGAAGTGAATTCCGATAGTTAGGGTGGGAAACCTTGGGACAGTCTACGGTGCCTCAGTTAGAAAGCTCTGGACACATCTTTCTGTATCATATTGTAGCAGTACTCCTCTTGATCCTTCTTTATCCAGCCTGCCTGCTTAAATAACTGGATAAGAGCTACTGCACCACTCAGTGGTGAACTGAACACTACACAGTGCCTTACAAAAGTATTCATCCTCCTTGGTTGTTTTTTCTATTTTGTTGTATTACAACCTGTAATTGAAATTGATTTTTATTTGGATTTCATGTAATGGACATACACAAAATAGTCCAAATTGGTGAAGTGAAAGGAAAAAATTAATTGGTGCGTGCATATGTATTCACCCCCTTTGCTATGAAGCCCCTAGATAAGATCTGGTGCAACCAATTACCTTCAGGAGTCACATAATTAGTTAAATAAAGTCCACCTGTGTGCAATCTAAGTGTCACATGATCTGTCACATGATCTCAGTATATATACACACCTGTTCTGAAAGGCCCCAGAGTCTGCAACACCACTAAGCAAGGGGCACCACCAAGCAAGCGGCACCATGAAGACCAAGGAGCTCTCCAAGCAGGTCAGGGACAAAGTTGTGGAAAAGTACAGATCAGGGTTGGGTTATAAAAAAATATCAGAAACTTTGAACATCCCACGGAGCACCATTAAATCCATTATTAAAAAATTGAAAGAATATGGCACCACAACAAACCTGCCAAGAGAGGGCCGCCCACCAAAACTCACAGACCAGGCAAGGAGGGCATTAATCAGAGAGGCAACAAAGAGACCAAAGATAACCCTGAAGGAGCTGCAAAGCTCCACAGCGGAGATTGCAGTATCTGTCCATTGGACCACTTTAAGCGGTACACTCCACAGAGCTGGGCTTTATTGAAGAGTGGCCAGAAAAAAGCCATTGCTTAAAGAAAAAAATAAGCTAACACATTTGGTGTTCGCCAAAAGGCATGTGGGAGACTCCCCAAACATATGGAAGAATGTACTCTGGTCAGATGAGACAAAAATTGAGCTTTTTGGCCATCAAGGAAAATGCTATGTCTGGCGCAAACCCAACACCTCTCATCACCCCGAGAACACCATCCCCACAGTGACGCATGGTGGTGGCAGCATCATGCTGTGGGGATGTTTTTCATCGGCAGGGACTGGGAAACTGGTCAGAATTGAAGGAATGATGGATGGCGCTAAATACAGGGAAATTCTTGAGGGAAACCTGTTTCAGTCTTCCAGAGATTTGAGACTGGGACGGAGGTTCACCTTCCAGCAGGACAATGACCCTAAGCATACTGCTAAAGCAACACTCGAGTGGTTTAAGGGGAAACATTTAAATGTCTTGGAATGACCTAGTCAAAGCCCAGACCTCAATCCAATTGAGAATCTGTGGTTTGATTTAAAGATTGCTGTACACCAGCGGAACCCATCCAACTTGAAGGAGCTGGAGCAGTTTTGCCTTGAAGAATGGGCAAAAATCCCAGTGGCTAGATGTGCCAAGCTTATAGAGACATACCCCAAGAAACTTGCAGCTGTAATTACTGCAAAAGGTGGCTCTACAAAGTATTGACTTTGTGGGGGTGAATAGTTATGCACGCTCAAGTTCAGTTTTTTTGTCTTATTTCTTGTTTGTTTCACAATAAAAAATATGTAGCATCTTCAAAGTGGTAGGCATGTTGTGTAAATCAAATGATACAAACCCCCCAAAAATCAATTTTAATTCCAGGTTGTAAGGCAACAAAATAGGAAAAATGCCAAGGGGGGGGGGAATACTTTCGCAAGCCACTGTAGTTGTAGTCTGCATTTCTTCCTGTATTCCCTCAATAGTATAAGAGAATGTTTCAGGATAAGCTGTTCTTTACCACAAGCTGTGGGTCGCCATGCCAACAGAGGCCGACCTTTAACCTCACCCACACTTTGGAGAGTTAGGAAAATATTGTTGCTCATGTAAAAGTGGATGTATACAAATATGTAATTTCAAGACTGTTCTAATATTACATCTGCATGTTAGTGGTACTGTAATTTACAAGTTTAAAATGCAACCGATTTGCCAAAGATGGCTGTGAATGAAGCCTACATGCTATAAGTAAATATTAGTCAGTTAACTCTCGACAAGGTATATGCTTTAAATAAATATTGATGGTTCTTGTTAATATAACTGTATAACTTTAATGACTGAATATTACGTCAACTTTTGTATGACATGTATAACTATATTATCCATGTATAAACACATGAAATATCAATTTGTTTGGCTAATATAATAGTGTACTGTATACTGTAGGTACACTGGTAGCATGTGGTAACATTACACCATGCTTGGTGGTGGTGAATGCGCTCGCATATCAGGATTTCAGAACTCCTCTGATTTCATCATTCAGACATGTTTGACACAGTCATGCATTATTGAGAACAAAATAAAGATCAGAAAATGGAAGCTGTTGACTGTTACAAGCTATTCACTCTGCCAAGGAACTCAAATCAAATGTTCAAATCAAATTGTATTGGTCACATACAGGTAGACCATCATTGTAAATAAGAATTTGTTCTTAACTGACTTGCCTAGTTAAATAGAAAAAATACACATTGTTGACCAGAGTCAATACTCTCTAGTTAGTGTCAGGGCATTTGATTGGACTGACCGGCTGACTGACTGACATGGGGCTGAGAGTCAGGGGTTTGTCAGCATCCCTGAGTGGAGGAGGCTCCTCTGTTGTTGACAGTGATTGGATTGTGTGTGGTGGTGTGTGGTGGGCAGCAGACTGATAGTGATGGAGATGCTATTGACGTTCTCTCAGGGAGGAAGAGCACACACTGCACAGCAGTGGACCTGCATCAAGCAGAGAAAAGACGCTGTCAGCAGGCAGCTGCTCACAAAGTGCTGTGTCTGTGGGACTCTGCTATTTCATGTAGTGGCAGGACATCAATATCCTCAGAGAGCCTTGAACTGAACACACCACAGCTAGAATTGTCATTCAACACTCCTCGTTTGGCCTAGTATTCTATAGTCAGCCTGTAGGCCTACCTCACGAGCAGTAAAGTTATTCTGTGATGTTTTGTAAATGCCCTAATCAGATGAATAACTGAAACACAAACAAAGGAATTATATGATCACTCAGAATGAGCTTGATCTGAGTTGGCAACCATAATCATAATACCTGTCTTTACATTAACTCACCCTGTGTGCGTGTGTGTGAGAGTGTGTAGACCTGAGGCAGAAGAGTGAGGGCTCAGGCCGTGGCAGGGAGCCAGCGGTATAGAACAGGAGTAGGTAGGAGATGTTTGAAGCTGGCTGCATTTCTGCCTTCCCCTCTATCTCTAACTCCATTACCATGCCATATTTCTCTCCCATGATTTCATTAAGGTTCATTTGCCTGCAGAGATGCCCAAGTAAAAGCATACATATGCTTTTCTTTATCCTACCACTCTGGGTTCCCAAACCAGACCAATGTGATTTGTGGGCAGTGCACAGATGTCTCTCTGTAGATGCCTGTGGAAATGAAGCAGCGAATGCAGCCGATTCTATTAGCATCTTAATGAAGAGTTCTGAAGTTGACAAAAGAATGTAGAGGATTTTTTCCCTATAGCCATTTTGTGCTCTGTGTGACCCTAAAATACCCCCATTTGAGACGGCCAGTCTGGGTGACCTGCATCAGTTTAACCTGGTGGGGGGGGGGCTTTGACCTCTGACGCATCAGGATGCCTGGGTGATGGCAGGTCATTAAATAATGAACACAGTCACTGGCTTTTTGTTCCCAGAGAAAATGTATTATTTGAGAGCAGGTTGGGATGGTTTAAGTTATGGCTGTGGTGACAAGGGGAGGAGGGCGTGGGGGGGCTGGGGAGGCCTCAGGGCAGGAAGCAGGCAGGGACCCAGCTGTCCAACCAGTCCCAGTGGAAATCCCTGACCTATAGGGAGGAATGACAGGCATGCAGGGTGCTGTGGGCCAGGCAGGGACACATAGCCACACATTGGAAATGCACTAACGCACGCACACATACAGTGAGGGAAAAAAGTATTTGATCCCCTGCTGATTTTGTAAGTTTGCCCACTGACAAAGACATGATCAGTCTATAATTTTAATGGTAGGTTTATTTGAACAGTGAGAGACAGAATAACATCATAAAAATCCAGAAAAACGCATGTCAAAAATGTTATAAATTGATTTGCATTTTAATGAGGGAAATAAGTATTTGACCCCTCTGCAAAACATGACTTAGTACTTGGTGGAAAAACCCTTGTTGGCAATCACAGAGGTCAGACGTTTTTCTTGTAGTTGGCCATCAGGTTTGCACACATCTCAGGAGGGATTTTATCCCACTCCTCTTTGCAGATCTTCTCCAAGTCATTAAGGTTTCGAGGCTGACGTTTGGCAACTCAAACCTTCAGCTCCCTCCACAGATTTTCTATGGGATTAAGGTCTGGAGACTGGCTAGGCCACTCCAGGACCTTAATGTGCTTTGTCGTATATGAAGATTATGACTTTGTTAATGTTTTTAAGTGGAACCTGAGAGGATGTTTATTTTAGTGTCAGAGGGAATTGTTTTAGGGTGACGCCACATACAACAGACAGGAAGTGTGTGTTGTAGACAGGGGATTGGACAGTAGAGGGAGCCACCCATATCTTGGGAAGATTATATATACTGGGTAAAAACGAAGAAGAGGTTAGAGCGGCCATTGCAATCTGAGACGCCGCTCTCCGGGTGGTCTGGACATCCGTAAACTCATGCTGGAATCTTGTGATATGAATAAAACGTATGATCAAGGTTCAGTATGAGCGGACTCCTTTGTTTGACAGCAATAATTACCAGCATTGACTCGACACTACAGCTTCTTCTTGAGCCACTCCTTTGTTGCCTTGGCCGTGTGTTTTGGGTCATTGTCATGCTGGAATACACATCCACGACCCATTTTCAATGCCCTGGCTGAGGGAAGGAGGTTCTCACCCAAGATTTGACGGTACATGGCCCCGTCCATCGTCCCTTTGATGCGGTGAAGTTGTCCTGTCCCCTTAGCAGAAAAAACTCCCAAAGCATAATGTTTCCACCTCCATGTTTGACGGTAGGGATGGTGTTCTTGGGGTCATAGGCAGCATTCCTCCTCCTCCAAACATGGCGAGTTGAGTTGATGCCAAAGAGCTCGATTTTGGTCTCATCTGACCACAACACTTTCACCCAGTTCTCCTTTGAATCATTCAGATGTTCATTGGCAAACTTCAGACGGGCCTGTATATGTGCTTTCTTGAGCAGGGGGACCTTGCGGGCGCTGCAGGATTTCAGTCCTTCACGGCGTAGTGTGTTACTAATTGTTTCCTTGGTGACTATGGTCCCAGCTGCCTTGAGATCATTGACAAGATCCTCCCGTGTAGTTCTGGGCTGATTCCTCACCGTTCTCATGATCATTGCAACTCCACGAGGTGAGATCTTGCATGGAGCCCCAGGCTGAGGGAGATTGACAGTTCTTTTGTGTTTCTTCCATTTGCGAATAATCGCACCAACTGTTGTCACCTTCTTACCAAGCTGTTTGGCGATGGTCTTGTAGCCCATTCCAGCCTTGTGTAGGTCTACAATCTTGTCCCTGACATCCTTGAAGAGCTCTTTGGTCTTGGCCATGGTGGAGAGTTTGGAATCTGATTGATTGATTGCTTCTGTGGACAGGTGTCTTTTATACAGGTAACAAACTGAGATTAGGAGCACTCCCTTTAAGAGTGTGCTCCTAATCTCAGCTCGTTACCTGTATAAAAGAGAAACGTACAAAATCAGCAGGGGATCAAATACTTTTTTCCCTCACTGTACACACACACAATACAGGGGCCTTATTCCAACCAGTGGCGGTTGGTGCCGTTTAAGATGAGGGATAATTATAAAACATTTTATGAGCATGGCCTTATTTCTATTACAGCATATTGGATGATTGAGCTGGGTGAATGGAATATGAATGACAATGTAACATCAATAGGTTTAGGCTACTCTAATTTTCCCTATACACATCATGAGGTTGCTACAACCTAGCCTATGAATGAAAGTTTACAACGTAGGTGCACAGGTCGAGAGAAATTTGAGTAATCAAGGTGACAGACAGTGACACATTCAATACCGCCTTGCACACTCTTGCCAACATCTAGCTGATATAGGGTGTAATCATTAGTCCAACAGTTGCAAACAAGAGTTTCTATTGGACAAATTAATGTATGTTTATCCCCTTTTCGTTGTTTGTTTCCGTTTAAGAAACATTTAACAGAATCTGCGGAATGAATTCACTCGATCACACGCAAACACAGTTCACTTCCATAGCAGCCATATACAAACAGTGTGACTTTGATCGTTAGATAATTCCTTATCGCATCAAGGCGCTCTCCTCATCTCACCTTTTTAAAACATTTTTTTAAATTTTTGTCATTTAGCAGACGCTCTTATCCAGAGCGACTTACAGTTAGTGAGTGCATACATTTTCATACTGGCCCCCGTGGGATACGAACCCACAACCCTGGCGTTGCAAGTGCCATGCTCTACCAACTGACCTACAGGGGACTTTTCCCTTCGCTTGTGGACTTCAGTGCACAACACATCAGCTGTCTGTGACCAGGCGAAAATAAATTGTTCCAAGCCAAACCTTCATATCATAACCGCTACACACAGCCTACATTGTTGTCACCATATTAGCTCACGTCAAGTCAACATGGCTACTAGAACTAACACGTTAGTTAACCCGCTACAATCATGCACTACAGTGTATAGTCAGCAAGCAGTTTAGCAGTTACACTGGCGGCCCCAGTGGCAATAAATTAATAAAACCAAAAGCTTACCTTGACTTGGAAGAGTTCCAGTGTTGGAAAGCCATAGCTAGCTAGGTAACATAGCATCTCTCTCTGTTTGAGCCGGGTGTTTGAGTAGGCTAAACTAGCTAGCTAAGTAAGTGAAAGTGGATAAAAATTATATATAGCTAGCGCTCTCTCTTGCTTCTTAATTTTTTTAGAAATTAATTTGTTCAATACTGTTCAACTATTGTCTTTCTCTCTCTTTGAGTCAACTACTTACCACATTTTATGCACTGCAGTGCTAGCTAGCTGTAGCTTATGCTTTCAGTACTAGATTCATTTTCTGATCATTTGATTGGGTGGACAACATGTCAGTTCATGCTGCAAGAGCTCCGATAGGTTGGAGGACGTCCTCTGGAAGTTGTGTAAATTTATGGAAGGGGGTGAGAACCACGACCCTCCTAGGTTTTATATTGAAGTCAATGTACCCAGAGGAGGACAGAAACTAGCTGTCCTCCGGCTACACCATGGTGCTACCCTACAGAGTTCTGTTGAGGCCACTGTCGACCTTTATTGCAACACTGTGTTTTAATTGATTATTTGGTGACGGGAATATATTTAGTATAGTTTTATCTAAAAGGGTTAACTTTTTTAATGTTTCACTATATTTTTATGAAATTCACTGAGGAGGATGGTCCTCCCCTTCCTCCTCTGAGGAGCCTCCACTGATTCCAACCCAATGTCACACAGACTGACATGGCACACATTTCTCATTAACCAATGACAGCCATGATGTTTCCTTGACAGGGGAACCCTGAAGAGGGGTAAGAGGAAGGAGTTGCGTTGGACCACATGCTACACATGAGCTCATTTTCAGCTGGTGAGCCATACCATTCTAATACCAGCAGTTACCTGGGTATTGTTGGGGACAAGTCACAGGAAATTGACTGAGGGACTGGGGAGATCTTGAACAGGACCCAGAATAATTTCCTATACTCCCAAAGGAACTGGGAAAGCGTCCTATATTCTACAGCTCTGCAAGACATTGACATCACTTTATCATTTTCTAAAATAACTTCTATTATCTTGTAGTTTGTCTGCAACAAAGTTTATTTTCAATTACACTTGTACAAGTATAGTAAATAAGTCAAAGACAAATATACCTGACATTTTGTCACAAATCTACATCTTAATCATGGTATAAAATTACAAAATCAAAAATGTAATGCTACCGTGTAGTAAATGTGACTTGATTAAAACATTTCATAGGAACATTATTTTTTAGATACAAAAACACATTAAATGCAGCCTGCTCATGGCAGAGTGAGGAGCTGTCACTGTCTCCCAACACCATGTTATAGAGAGATAAACTTCACTGACAAGGGCTGCATACCAAATGGCACCATATTCCCTATTTAGTGCACTACTTTTGACCAGGGCCCATAGAGAATGAACCTTATAGAGAAGAGGTTGCCATTTGGGACGTACCCAATTTCTCCATCAGGTGGGAGAAGGAAGCAGGTCTTCCTCACTGTCCCATACAGCAGACCTCTCCTCTTGGGGCTACAGGTTGGAGCGAGTCAGCCATGGAAACTCCTAAGAGACACAGACAGACAGACAGACAGAGCGACAGACCATGGACAGTCAGGAGAGGAATGATAAATGACGTGGTTGGATGCAGTCAGGCTCATGTGTCAAACTCATTCTATGTTGGGCAGAGTGTCTGCAGGTTTTTTCACTCCTCCCTTTTACTTGATTGATCAATGAAGGTCACTGATTAGTTAGGAACGCCCTTAACCTGGTTGTCTAGGTCTTAATCGGACAGGAAATAACAGAAACCAGCAGACACTAGTTTGACAGCCCTGTTCTTAGGCAACATTAGCATTCAACATTCAGGTGAAGTGAGCTGACCGTAGCTACCTTGATGGTACAAAAAAGGTTCCATCTAGAACCTAAAAGGGTTATTCGGCTGTCCCCATAGGGGACCCTTTGAAGAACCCTTTAGGAGTCCATGTAGAACCCCTTTCCACAGAGGGTTCTACATTGAGGGTTATACCTAGAATAATTTTCCTATGGGGACAGCCAAATAACACTTTTGGAACCCTTTTTTATTAAGACTGTGTGTATATATATATATATTTATTATTATTTTTTACCCCTTTTTCTCCCCAATTTCGTGATATCCAATTGGTAGTTACAGTCTTGTCCCATTGCTGCAACTACCCTACGGACTCGGGAGAGGCGAAGGTCGAGAGCCATGCATCCTCTGAAACACGACCCTGCCAAGCCGCACTGCTTCTTGACAGACTGCTCGCTTAACCCGGAAGCCAGCTGCACCAATGTGTCGAAGGTAACACCGTCCAGCTGGCGACCGAAGTCAGCTTGCAGGTGCCCGGCCTGCCACAAGGAGTCACTAGAGCGATGGGACAAGGAAATCCCGGCTGGCCAAACCCTCCCCTAACCCGGACGACGTTGGGCCAATTGTGCACCGCCTCATGGGTCTCCCGGTCACGGCCGCTTGTGACAGCCTGGGATCAAACCCAGGTCTGCAGTGACGCCTCAAGCACTGCGATGCAGTGCCTTAGACCGCTGCGCCACTCGGGAGGCCCCATTAAGAGCGTATTTGATGACTGCAGCCTTACAGGACCAGAAATAAACAACACTTTCTTACACATTATAAACACTTTCCTACACTAGATACACATCATAAACAACACTTTCCTACACTAGATACACATCATAAACAACACTTTCCTACACTAGATACACATCATAAACAACACTCGAACTGGCTTTGAGGTCTTGATTTGAATTTGCCTGGTATAGACCAGGGAATACCTGTTGCTTCCTGTCTGAGGAGGGGTCTATGAGGACGTTGAGGAGACTAGGTCTCTCCCAGTCACTGAGGCTGAGCTGTAAGGCACTACGCAGCTCCTCCTCTGTCCGCACCAGGAACCCTCGTCCTCCAAAGGCCTTCATGACCTCGTCATAGCGGGCTTCAGGCAGCAGGGTCACAGGGGGGGCTCTGGAGAGAAGAGGGGAGAGGAGAAGATGACCAACATACCTTCACTAGAGGGAATCCTGACCTGGACATAACCAGTCAGAGTAGGCCCAGTCCCACATTGACCTTTAAACCCAAACCCCTATGTACTCACACAGTGGTCAGATCTCCCATCTTTCCCATCATTTCCCACGTCTCTGCGTCCACTCCGCTGTAGATCCCATTGTTGTTGACCACGATGATGACCACTGGGAGTTTATACCTGGTCAGAGGGAAGAGCATCAATGACCTGGGAAAGCATCAATGGCCAGGGAAAGCATCAATGGCCAGGGAGAGCATCAACGACCAGGGAGAGCATCAATGGCCAGGGAGAGCATCAATGACCAGGGAGAGCATCAATGACCAGGGAGAGCATCAATGACTAGGTTAGGTGGTTGACACTTAGGGAAAATTGATTTTTTTTTTTTTTCTCCTATGCACCAGACCTGTGAATACTACAAGCACGTTTTGCTATGCGAGAGAGACCTTGACTGAACCAACCTGCACATGGTCTCCACCTCCATCCCAGAGAATCCAAAGGCACTGTCCCCCTCCACACACACCACCCTCTGGCCTGTGTTCTGGTTCCTCTGCACTACTGCAGCCGCGATGGCAAAGCCCAGACCCACCCCCATCGTCCCGAAGGTGCCAGCATCCAACCTGCACACACACACACACACACACACAGACCAAGACACATACAGACACACACACACAGACACACACAGACACCAGGCTGCATTAATAAGAGCTCAGCGTGTGTAAAGGTACCGTAGTTGGTGTATGTGTGTGTGTGTGTTAAGTAGGAAGCAAGGAACAACATCTCCCGAGTGGCGCAGTGGTCTAAGGCACTGCATCGCAGTGCTAGCTGTGCCACTAGAGATCCTGGTTCGAGTCCAGGCTCTGTCGCAGCCGGCCGCGACCGGGAGACCCATGGGCGGCGCACAATTGGTCCAGTGTCGTCCAAGGTAGGGGAGGGTTTGGCCGGCAGGGATGTGGGTTCGTTTCCCACGGGGGGCCAGTATAGAAATAAATAAACATGTATGCATTCACTAACTGTAAGTCGCTCTGGATAAGAGCGTCTGCTAAATGACTAAAATGTAAAATGCTAAAAGAGTCCATCTAGTGAGCCTGTCAGTCAGCACTACATTGAGAAGTCATCCAGTCAGCCTGTCAGGCAGCATTACATTGAGAAGTCATCCAGTCAGCCTGTCAGGCAGCATTACATTGAGAAGTCATCCAGTCAGCCTGTCAGGCAGCACTACATTGAGAAGTCATCCAGTCATCCAGTCAGGTAGCACTACATTGAGAAGTCCTCTAGTCAGCCTGTCAGGCAGCACTACATTGAGAAGTCATCCAGTCATCCAGTCAGGTAGCACTACATTGAGAAGTCCTCTAGTCAGCCTGTCAGGCAGCACTACATTGAGAAGTCTTCTCAGGCAGAACTATCAACAGATTCCTACTTGTCTTCAGGGCAAAGGCACGGGATACTTGGCGGATTTGACCTTTGATCTCTGTGTGAGGCGGCATGCCTTGCCTGTGTCGAGGAAGGTAGTTGTTCAACATGGTGCGCCCGATGTCCATGGTGTTGGCCCCCTCACTCACGATGACACAGTCGTGGGGCAGCAGCTGGGAGATGTGGTGGAACACTTGGTAGTAGTTCATGGGTGTTGTCGACTGTAGAGCTAACGCCTGGAGAGAGGAACACAATCAAATCAGGGGTGGTAGGTACCAAACAGCAAAGTTGTTGGACCTGTAGCCGAAAGGTGGCCGGTTCGAATCCCTATGACAAGACTCAGAATACATCTGTACCATAATGTCTTCTACCTGTTGAATTTAAGAGCAATACTACATCTGTACCATAATGTATTCTACCGGTTGGATTTAAGTCAAGTTATTTCACAGATAACAAAGAGTCAGTAATACAGACACACAGGCAGAATCTAACTTGCTTAGGTCACAGGTCACAGACGGACACACCAACACACCTTTGTCATTGTTGCGTTAGCAGCCATCTTCTCTTTTAACGTGGTCCACCATTCTGTATCAGCTGGATACTTCCAGCCATCTTTGTGAACGTACTCCAGGAGCTGAACGTAAAGATGAGGAGTAGAAACTAAACAAACTGAATCAAGTACAGATGTAGGATCTTAATTTGATCACCTTGTTGCAGGAGAACTTTCCTGCAATGCAGGACATTTAAAACGTGTAGAGTATTTGAGGTTTAAAAAGGCTTCTGAAGTTTGTACTCTTAGAAATGTCTTACATAAATGTCCATTCATTATAATCCATATAATAATTCACATTGCTGTGCTGCAGGACAATTAATGCTTGTTTCTTTAAAAAAGTATATGCAGATATAGGGCAGATATTAGATGCCTGTGTTGTGTTACCTGCTTGACAATAGCATTGATGTCCCCCAGGACTGAGTTGTGTTACCTGCTTGACAATAGTATTGATGTCCCCCAGGACGGAGTTGTGTTACCTGCTTGACAATAGTATTGATGTCCCCCAGGACTGAATTGTGTTACCTGCTTGACAATAGTATTGATGTCCCCCAGGACTGAGTTGTGTTACCTGCTTGACAATAGCATTGATGTCCCCCAGGACAGAGTTGTGTTACCTGCTTGACAATAGTATTGATGTCCCCCAGGACGGAGTTGTGTTACCTGCTTGACAATAGCATTGATGTCCCCCAGGACTGAGTTGTGTTACCTGCTTGACAATAGTATTGATGTCCCCCAGGACTGAGTTGTGTTACCTGCTTGACAATAGTATTGATGTCCCCCAGGACTGAGTTGTGTTACCTGCTTGACAATAGTATTGATGTCCCCCAGGACTGAGTTGTGTTACCTGCTTGACAATAGTATTGATGTCCCCCAGGACTGAGTTGTGTTACCTGCTTGACAATAGTATTGATGTCCCCCAGGACGGAGTTGTGTTACCTGCTTGACAATAGTATTGATGTCCCCCAGGACTGAGTTGTGTTACCTGCTTGACAATAGTATTGATGTCCCCCAGGACTGAGTTGTGTTACCTGCTTGACAATAGTATTGATGTCCCCAGGACTGAGTTGTGTTACCTGCTTGACAATAGTATTGATGTCCCCCAGGACTGAGTTGTGTTACCTGCTTGACAATAGTATTGATGTCCCCCAGGACTGAGTTGTGTTACCTGCTTGACAATAGTATTGATGTCCCCCAGGACTGAGTTGTGTTACCTGCTTGACAATAGTATTGATGTCCCCCAGGAGAGCAGCAGCAGGTTGCACGTTGTTCCCCATCTCCTCAGCACACAGATCAACCTTGACATAAATAACGTATGTGGAACGTTACTACAACATACCAGCAACGACACAACAGGAAGAGCGCCGTGCGTGACACCTGTAACAGCAGCTGGAGGAGTGGCCAAACCTCAAGCTAAACACAACAGAAATAACCAGGCACCACCACATAATGATAAGGCTGACACACACACACACGTTCCCTTTTATAAACCGGGTGATTCGAGCCCTGAATGCTGATTGGCTGAAAGCCGTGGTATATCTGACCGTATAACATGGGTATGACCAAAAATGTATTTTGACTGTTCGAATTACGTTGGTAACCAGTTTATAATAGCAATAAGGCACCTCTGGGGTTTGTGGTATATGGCCAATATACCACGGCTAAGGGCTGTATCGAGGCACTCCGCGTTGCATCGTGCATAAGAACAGCCCTTAGACGTGGTATATTGGCCATATAACACACCCCCTCGGGCCTTATTGCTTAAATATAGATGTACTGTACAGCACTATGACAGACATGACATTATTTGGAGAGACCACAAAGACTTACAAAGACTTATAGAGAAGCTATATAATTGATAGACTAAATCCAAAAGACTGACTCAAATACCTTTATACCTGGTTACAATGAACTGTAGTTCACTATGAAATGACCTGTGACTAGGGTTGCAAAATTACAGTTACTTTCCCAAAATTGCCAGAAATCCCTGTTGGAAGATTCCAGAAATCAGAACGGAATTAGCAGAAAATCTGGAATCCTAAAAAAAGAAGGACAAAAAAAAAAACTACTGGTGACCATTGACCTACCTGGATGACCTTTACATGGGGGTCAAACCTGGGGGGAAGGCCAAAGTGCAGGATCCAGTTGAGCCTGGCACCAAGTAGGACCACAACATCAGACTGGAGCAGAGCTCTGCAGTCCCCACCAAGACCATAGAACCAGGAGGATAGGAAGAGGAGGAGGAGGAGGAGGAGGAAGAGGATAGAAAGAGAGGAGGAGGAAGAGAGGAGGAGGATAGGAAGAGAGGAGGAGGAGGATAGGAAGAGAGGAGGAGGAGGATAGGAAGAGAGGAGGAGGAGGATAGGAAGAGAGGAGGAGGATAGGAAGAGAGGATGAGGAGGATAGGAAGAGAGGAGGAGGAGGATAGGAAGAGGAGGAGGAGGAGGATAGGAAGAGGAGGATAGGAAGAGAGGAAGAGGAGGATAGGAAGATGAGGATAGGAAGAGGGGAGGAGGAGGATAGGAAGATGAGGATAGGAAGAGAGGAGAGCAGGGAAAATAACACAATCAGATAGAACAAAACAAAATGTAATGAAAAGAGGCTAGTTGTATGAGTAGTGTAGTTGATTGACACCAGTTTACATTGACATGACCTGGCCAGGAGAGACTAGTTATAGATAGGGATTTCAGGAAGGCCCAGAGTTCTCCTGGTCCATTCATATGGTCATGGAAATTCTTGGTCCTACTTATACAGTCAATGGTCTGTACATTAATATGATGCCAGCTGAGAGAAGGAGAGGCTGACCTGGAGCGGGCAGCAGCAACACAGTTGGGGTGATCATCAGGCAGCACCCCTTTACCCATGGGGGTGGGCAGGAAGGGCAGGTCACACCCCTCCACCAGCTCCCTCAGAGCCCCCTCTGCTCTTCCATGGGCTGCACCTGCAGAGGGACACAGACAGAGGGCACTGCCACACGGATTTCAACAGACTGACCTTCACAACTGGGATGCATTCAGCTGAGCAAAACGTTGTGCAACGTTCAGATAGAAATATAGCATGTAGAACGAACGTGCCTCTCGGACAGGTAGAATGAGAAATCATGTCAACAATGTTTGTTGACTGAACGTGGCCCTGTTTTCAACTGAACCTTGGTACAGTGCTATATGTGTTACAGTGCGTCTCAGCTGGCTATTGATCTCTCCTGGACAGACGCACGTAACATAACTGGAAGTAGCGTCTGTCAACAGACTGGGATGTGACAACTTTGTTCCGGTACGCAGATTTTTCACCACTAATCATTTGGACAAATCACGATTTCGGCGGTGTGGGGAGGGGACATTTGGCCCATAAACTTGCAGAGAGTTTCCGTTTAGGGGGGTGGAGACTTCGCAAGTGGCGTTAGTATCTTTCTCTTAACATCTCCCCAGACCTTAACCAAGTATCTGACGCAATTATGCAAGATTTTAGTTCTGTTTCCCCTAGATTATCTGGCTATTAAAAAAGCAATGCCTACCTTTGCCAATGATGAGTAAAGGCCGTTTGGCTCCTTTCAGGACCGCCAGTGCTTCTGTGATCGCCATATGGTCAGCCATACTCACAGGAGGAGGTGGACTACAGGGCACCTCTCTGACAAAGGAAATAGTAAATAATAGGTCAAACATTAAACATGTTACCTAGCAACTTTATTGCATATTTAAATAAATCATGAAGGTCTATCGAGGCTTATTGCTATTCTCTGATGAGAATATTTTGATATAGTGCTATATTTTCTAACTAATTTAATTTCTGGTTCACTTCAGACGTTAAAAGGTATAAGAAAATAAAATAAAAATGACTACGGTGATGTGAATTCAGAGGTATACATATTCAACAGTAACACATTAGTATACATTTTAAATGGATGAAAGACAGTGATAGCCACTAACCTGGCTCTGCTCCTGTCCAATTTAGCATTGACCATGTCCCCAGATATGTCTACGTATACAGCACCTGGACGTCCATACATGCTAGTGCGTACTGCCTTAGACAGACCAAACACCCTTCCATTCAGAATCAATTAAGGCTGTGCTGTGCTCTTATGAAGCAGTTAAGGTACCTTGCTAAGCTGGAAAATTAGAGGTCAGAAAACAGACAATTGCAGGTGATACCAAATGATATGAAGAGGACTAAACAGAGGGAGTCAGAGTAGACTGTATACCTTCTCTACCACTGAGGATATCATATCCAGACTGCTAGGCCTAGCAGAGAACTTACTGTACAGTCTGCATGCCTCCACCTGACAGAGAAAGAGGACCACAAATAACAAATTATTTCCTCTTTCAGCAATGAAACTGCTAGGGCCAGTTTCCCGGACAGAGATTCTCTATTGAGTTTGCTTTTTAGGCCATGACTAGGCTTAATCTGTGTCCCGTGAAACCACCCCCTAATGTTCAATAGTCAGAAATGTCATGGTTGAATCGGTACCTGTGGAAACTCTTGAAATGCCCCAGTGGTCTCTTGGTTTTGATCGGAGGAGCCTCCAATAACAATCACAGGCCTACAGAGAGAGAGGTATCACACAATGACATCAACTGACAAGCTGAGACAACAAGAAATTGGAGTCCTCTGATCATTTTTTGCAGTGTGCGGATAGCATCCCTTCTTTTGAAAAGACCACTGAACATGAGTAGTAGGGTCTTCTGTTTGTGGAGTTCTAGCATACCAGCAGTTCATGTTAGCGTTGGCCATTCCACCAAGTGCATGGATGAGTCCCGGTCCAGACACAACCAGACACGCACCTGGACTGGAGAGGAACAGACAGACAGAGGGACAGACAGGAAGACAGGCAGACACACACACAAAGGGTCAGACAGCCAGGCAGACATAATTAGCAATGCAAAAAAGCTATGAAACTGACCCTCACACACTACACGCTCCTGTAGTCTATGTAAGGGTAGTTAATATCACATGATTTAGGGAGAGCTGGTTTAGTATAGTGTGGAGAGAGTAGTCTCCCTGGGCAGACCACATTAACAATGTTTTGACATAGGTCTGGGATTTCAGAGAGGAGAGACAGTATCTCTAAAGCTCTCTCCTAATGAGAATCCTCCTACCGTCCAGTGAGGTAACCAACAGCAGACGCAGCATAGCAAGCCTGTTGGATGACGCATTACAACAACATATCAGTATTACTGGTGTCTCCACAACCAAATCACATCAAAAATGTCATGAGAAGATTCTGAATTCATAGAAAATAAAAAGATGGCTTACGGCTTGTTCATTGCGCATTCCCACATACTTGATTCCTGAGGCTTGAGCTGCCATAGCTACTTCAATGACTGGAACACCAACTATTCCAAACATATATTCTACATTCTGTAGAGAGATACATGTAGATACACTATATTTACATTAAAAATAAAAATAAATTAGTCATTTAGCAGACGCTCTTATCCAGTGAGTGCATACATTTTCATACTGAATTGTATATGAATTGTTACAATGTAGTTTAGATTTTCTTTGCATTGACACACACTTTGGCATGCATCAACAAGGGAGTTAACATATGCTATTCCACATAAACATCTAAATGTTTTGCTACAACAATATTCATAGTTAGCTATACCAGTGCAATGACCTTTGGCACACTTTCACAACTCGTAGTGCTACATTCTCACTGCCAAGAACATGATCAGCGACTAATATATTCTTAGCAACACGGTTACACAGTATAACATTGTTTTATATAAATTGCACACACTTTACCTGAGCTTTTAGTGCCTCTGCAATGAGCTGAGCCCCAGTCACATCTTCCATTATTATTGTCGAGAAATCTGTTCAAAGTGCAAACGAGGTTAGCAAGGAATTCTTGGACTTGTTGTTCAGTAGCTTATAAATCGTGTTTAGATCTCTTGCAAATCATTAGTTTTTGTCTGCTTTCCAGCATGCATTACATGAGTAGCTACAAGCGATAGGTATTTTGATAGCCACTTACTCCACAAAGTTACAATTTGAGTGACAGGATTTCTTCTGGCACTACTGCTCCTGTCTAAAGTATTACACGTTAATACCACTCCCGGGTTCACGGCCAATCACATGAGCCGTGCTTCTTCTTCGTCTTCTTTTTCTTCTTCAGTGGGGTTTATAGGCAGTCGGCATCCAACGTTATGGTGCATTACTGCCCCCTACTGTACTGCAGTGTGGACATGAGCCGTGCAAGAGCAGTCATGAATATTTAATAAACTAGTAGCCTTTTTCTTTTTTTATTGCAAGAAATACATAACAAGCCCTCATGTGTTTATAACTGCACTTAACTTAACACTTAACTCAATTAAGTCATTATGAGTGTATGACAGTATGAAAAAAAAATGTATGCACTCACTAACTGTAAGTCGCTCTGGATAAGAGCTTCTGCTAAATGACTAAAATGTAAAATGTAAATGACTTGAGTGTATGCATTATAGATATAGGCTTCATAGAAAGTGTTACAAATGTTCTCCTGTCATCTTATAGGAGATCCATTCATGGATTTAGTTATGGCTTGAGAATGTGACTGGTCTACAGAGTTTTCTCCTTTATGTCTGTCTATATATATATATATATATGGCACCCTTTTTTATATGTGACAACAACTTTTCTGTATTATGTGTATTTCCACAATCAATAATAATAAACGGTACTTCACTATGAATACTTTTGACTATGTGGTTTGAAGTACTTTACCGTTATCGTGCACATACATTAAGACTATTATAGACTGAAATCAATGCAGTAATGTTTTATTAAATAAAGGCTCTGATTAAAATATAATATTAATGAAATCAGGCATTTAGCTAATTCTTCTTCCCAGAAGCTCCTCTGAATGGTTTGGAGATGGCTCTGGAGAGAGCGTGTAACACCCTGACTATGAGAGGGCGTTTACGGGACTGGGACTCCTGGGGAGCAGGGGCCGGTGTGGTTGTCAGGTCCTCCTTGGGTGGGGAAGTGGATGGAACCTCTGGAACCTCACACTCAGCATCTGTCATAAGAACATTTCATAATCAGAAAATGAATGTGTATGTTTGTGTCTGTCCGTCTGTCTGCCTGTCTGTCTGTCTGCCTGTCTGTCTGTCTGCCTGCCTGTCTGCCTGTCCGTCTGCCTGCCTGTCTGCCTGTCCGTCTGTCCGTCTGTCCGTCCGTCTGTCCGTCTCGTCTGTCCGTCCGTCTGTCCGTCCGTCTGTCTGTCCGTCTGTCTGTCTGTCTGTCCATCTGCCTGCATGTCTGTCTGCTTGCCTGCATGTCTGTCTGCCTGCCTGCATGTCTGTCTGCCTGTCTGTCCGTCTGCCTGTATCTGTTGTCACTGTTTTAACAAGCTTGTCATAGGGTGATATATCAATATAACATCGATGCTTATCACTTACCCTGTGAAATATGAGTCTCTCTGAGACGTTTGGTAGGCAGCCAATCCAGTTCAGGGTGGCTCTTCGGTTCCCCTTTTGTCTTGAACAGCTGTTGACAAAACACATCAGGACAACTGAGCCTGTGTAAAATACAGAGTGTGCATCCCAAAAGGCACCCTATTCGCTATGTAAGGCACTACTTTTGACAAGGGCCCATAGAGCTCTGGTAAAAAGTAGTGCACTATATAGGGAATAGGGTGCCATTTGGGACATACCCATTGACTCTCTCCCATGTGTATTAGGATTGTATTACAGCGTCCTCACTCAACCTCCTCAAGACAATGACAACAGTATTGTTCTAATGCTGAGAGACAATAGGTGTGTAGTGAATCTGTAGGGTAAATTTCAGCCCTGCCTTACAGAGGTAATCTCAAAACACAGAGCACCCTACCTTAATCATGATCTTTGGAAACGTATGCATTTTCGGTAGGAAATGCCACTTCCTGTTCTTCTTAGTCTCTTCCCCTCTGGCAGAGGGAAGGCGGGCCATGCCGTCAGCCTTTACATCAGCCGGGCTAAGGCTCCTGGCAGGGAATTCCTCAGTAGCATTAAGGTCAGCTACAACACCATGAATGATGTCACTTGCGGCATTGCTGGTGTCTGAGTGAGAAGAGCACGCTAGTGTGACCGACCTGTGTACAATAACTGGGAGAAGAGGACGCAGCCATGGAAGTTAGTCACTGTGTCCCAAATGGCATTCTCTTCACTTTATAGTGCACTACTTTTGACCAGGGCCCATAGGGTCTGGTCAAAAGTAGTGCACTAAATATGGAATAAGGTGCCATTCTGGACACAACCAGTGAATTTTACATCATAAAACGCAATGTATTGAGCATCATGTTACAATTAAGTCCTATGCAGATGAAAATAGATACTTTCACTTACCATCCTCCATTGCAGACTTGGACCCATAAGTCAGGCTGTCCATCACCACGTCTGTCATCAACTTGATGACCTGATCCAAAACCATTTCAGCCGAGGGTGGCATAGGCCTTCCCATACACTGCCCCAGGAGTCTCCTTGTCACGGTTTACTAAGCCAGAACCCAGAAGCAGACCAGGACAAGGTAAATTGAAACAAAGGTGAGTGTTTATTTAATAGATCCACGAGTGAGGCTGAATAATCCAGGGAACAGAGCGGGTGGCGTGGATGGGTTGTTGAGGGTGCAGTGGTAGGTCCAGTAATGGCTCGGCAGCCGCCGACCATCAGGCAGAGGTTGGGTGAAGGTTCCGGGTGAGTGACTGCAGATAGAACAAAACGGAGGTAAGTATACAGCAAGTCAAAAAGGTGCAAAACAACAAAACTAACGCTAGAAGTTCCAAGGCTGATACACGGACAAACATACTGTTCATGGCTAACGATCCGGCAGGGAATGGATGTTAGGACAGAGCCTAAGAAGGGTGATGATCAGGACCAGGTGTGCAGATTGCTGATGGGATGCAGGTGCGGAAATCAAGAGAGCTCCCGCCTAGCAACGTTGCCCGGCAACCAGGCAGGGAGCGTTCCAGAACCCTCGGGAAACTGGAGATCCCGAGCAGAAAAACTAATACCCAGACAGAAACCGACTCAGACTGCAGGGATCGTTACACTCCTAACAGAAGTCTGGGCAAAGTTGTAAATGAGCTCTGAGGCATCGTCCTTTGACAGCTTCCTCAGGGCTGGCTTAGGCAGCGCTGGTGGAGAGAGGCTTCTGTGGCCAGCCATGGATTGAAGCTGGCGGCTTATGGTTATCTCCAGAATGAGACCGTGGACCTTTGCGATCAGGTTGTCAGACGCACCTTGAAGGGCTTCAACTGACAGGAGCCTATCCAGATTTTCTTCTGCTGAAGTCATCTCTGGGTCGTCCGTCTTCAATGTGTCCATTATAGTTTTCACTATGATATTGGTGTCAGATATGTTTATTTCTTGTTGGCTCACAAGCGTTGACCATGAACCTGTCTCGTCCATTGCGATAGAGGTATGGGATTCTGTCCTTGTGATCTCATCGGCAGCGCTCATGTCAGGCAACTGGTCAAGGCTCTCCAGTAAAGAGTCTAACATGTTAGTGGCTATCAGACACTCCTGACTTGCAATCTGCCCAACAGATGAACTCTCAGAGTTGGCCACTCTACACTTGATCACATTTAGGATCAAGCTGAGCATCTTCTTTGCAGTTTTGCTAAAGCCTTCTTGGCTGACTGCCACTGTTACGTCTTTTAGAGCCACAAGAGGTTTGCAACTTTCACTCAAACCACTGCCGTGGAGAGGAGAGGCTCTCTTCAAACTGTTGTTGCTCACAACTGACATACTCCTGGTGGGCAGAGTGACATCCTCACTGCATGTGTCAATTACATGGTGGTCTGTTGAAGAGCCACTTGAAGACACAAGGGCTTTAGACCTTTTAGCCAAACAGACTTTTGACAAAGGCTTCTCACTTCTCACAGACGGAGGGCGGCTCCTGTCCTCAACAAGAGCAGTGTCAGGGGACTTAATGCGTCTGAGTGTCTCCACAGGGGTGGAGTCCAGCACATCTTTGGCTGTGGTGACTGACACTGGTGGAAAAGAGAAAAAGATGTTCAGTCTATCCTTTACTCTGTGGTACATGGTTTGAGCAGCATCCAATAAGTTGTCAAAGACAACTCTGGGTTTGAGCTGGGACTCCAGCTTTTTCTCTCCTAGTGGGAAGGAGTCTGCGTCGTCCACAGTGTACTGGGATACACTTTCAAGGTCTTGCATGATAATATTTACTATATCTTCGGCTGTAGAAACCACATGGTGTGAGAAGGCGGTGCTAGGCATGCCCTGTAGCAAAGAATGGTTGGCTTTGCTAGCAGCTCTGAGAATGGTCTCACTCACAATGTGTTTGGCCTTAGCTCGGAACTCAGTACTGTAAAAGCTCTGGATGGAAATGTTAGAGGTTCTGCTGGCTGCACTAAGAGATCGCATGAGTGTGGCAATCTCGGCTGACGTCACATCACTCAAAATGGTGAGGTCCTCCAATTTCGAAATTATCGAGTCCAACTTCTGGTTGAAGTCGAAGGATGAATTTGTCTTGCTCTCCCCAACGGAAGCGGAGCAGTCTTCCTTTGAAGTGTCCACCCTCAGCACCGAGATCACCTGTTTGATTACCCCTTTAGTGCAGGTGTCGAGGGTGAGCTGGTGGGCTGAGGACTTAGAAGGGGTCTTACTGTCTGTCTTCTGTACAGGAGATTCCTGCCACAGTGGCCTCAGTTACAGGAGATACCTCCACAGTGGCCTCAGTTACAAGTAGTCCAGTTGCAGAGAGCTCGATTTGCACAGGAATATATTTTCCCTCAGTGAGATGGTTGGAGGTGAACAGCTTCCTTAGTTTGTCCAGGGTTTTGGTGTAAATCTTCTGGGAACCTGAACTCACTTCCACCCAGAACATTTTGCGACCTGGTTTCGTACGCTTGGAGGCCTTATTGACCTCATATACCTCATGCAGGTCGGAAATAATTCCACCAAAGAGATCAGAGGATGCCTCCTCAATATTCTCTGAGGAAACATGGACAGATAGGATTTCCGACAGTTTCCCACAAGTGTCGGTTTTATCCAGCGCAGCAGTATATGTCACAGCTGCATCCTGAATGACCTGAGTGATGCATTGCTCAGCTTTGACAATATACTCCTCCACTGGCTGACCAAGGAGGATGTCAACTTTATCAGCAGGGCGCTCCTTCTGAATACTCACATTCTCCTCTGATGGGCATGGGTTGTTGAAGATAATGCTCTCAGTGACCATCTTAGAGGAGGCGAGAGATGAGTCGAGAAGCAGAGATCTGTATATTGTCGAGGTGGACATCTCTGGGTGCTTTATCACAGCAGCCTCCTCCAAAATGGCAGACGGGCCCTGGAGGATGTCAGAGATATCCATGTCCTCAATGGTCTCTACCAGAGACGATAGTAGGTCTCTGGCTGCCAGGTTGGTAGGTCTCTGGTTCTCGAGCTCTGTTTTGATTGCTTGACAGGCAGTTGCCAGAGCAACAACAGAGCGAGAACACAACTGCTTCAAGGTGGAGTCAGAAAAAGATGATGACAGATCTGTCATGGACATGGTGGAGAGTTGACTCTCAGAGACAAACGGGCTGAGTTTGACAGACACCTGTCTGACCAAGTCCCCAGCAAGAGCTCTCTTATCTATTGCTCCACTAGCTGAGTTGTGGGAGCAGGCACTCTGTGGCCTTGACGGGTTCCTGTTATCCAAAAATCCTGTTGTCCAAAAAACCTCAAGTACAAGATCCACAACATCGGATGACACTTCTGTCATTCTGTTGTCAGACAGAAATGTACTTGGATGAATGGTGCCTGCATTCACAGTCCAGTCGCAAATGGAGTTGTTGGACTGACTCTGGACTAGTGGAACTAGACAGGTTTCACTTTGACCTTGGCCAAAGAGCTCTGCCATTTTGAGCAGAACTGATCTTAAGACCTTCGATTTGGAAATGTTCAGCAGTGGGTCGTTGTTGGACAGTCTGGTGGATGGTCTGCTAGCCGATCTGTGAACCACTAGGCTTTGTATTTCTGCCGAAATGGCAGTTAGAAAATAGGTCAAGGGGCTGGTCGCTCTCCCCTCATTTCCTCCGTTGGCTTTAGCCTTGGTGATGCTATCTATGATGATGACTATGACCTGTCCAGCCAGAGGACCCAAGATGGCCTCAAGCTCCCTCTCTAACTCAAGGGGAGACTTGTGGCCGAGCGCAATATGCTCTATGGCATGGGAATACATCTTAGAAGTCGCCATGCTTAGCATCTCTTGGACAAACTGTTGACTTGCTGAGATACTTCCAGTCAGCGGATCTAGAGTTCCCTGACTGACACTTCGCATTAGCTCAGCCAATCTGGAGGTGAGAAGGTTTATAACCAACTCGACAATACCCATCATTAACTTGCCGTCCGTTGATATTTTGCTAAGTCTGTATTTCTCCTGTCTACTTCGTTTCGGCGGCAGTACGATGTCACTCTGCGACTGGCCGCTCTGGACCATGTCGAAGACAGAGTCCTCAGAGATTCCAAACACAGATCTCAGTGGTGCTGAGTGTAGTCTGTGTCTCATCTCTCTATCGCCAACCTCAGGTGAGGAGACATATCGCTCTTCGTTCTCACTCAGCAAAGAGGTCATGGACCTGCAGAATGCACAACAGAAATGAATAGTACATGGTAACAAAATAAAAAATATGATCCAAGAATTTGGGACACAAACTCAACCTTGTTATTGTTATTCAAAGGAAGCATTGTGAACCATCTCAAACCACACTCAGACCAAACATTAACATTTAGAGTAAACTTTTTAGAGTGGTTGTGTAGTATCTAAGTAGTATTTCTCACTAAGTGGATCTGGAATGGATATTTGTACCTATAACAGGAAAGACCTGCAAAAAGAGGAGGGGATAGAGCTAGGTATCGGTGAGAGGCGTGGATAGGGGTAGGTACCTGTGAGAGGAGGGGATAGGGCTAGGTACCTGTGAGAGGCGTGGATAGGGGTAGGTATCTGTGAGAGGCATGGATAGGGCTAGGTACCTGTGAGAGGAGTGGATATGGCTAGGTACATGTGAGAGGAGGGAATTGGGCTAGGTACCTGTGAGAGGAGTGGATTGGGCTAGGTACCTGTGAGAGGAGTGGATAGGGCTAGGTACCTGTGAGAGGAGTGGATAGGGCTAGGTACCTGTGAGAGGAGTGGATAGGGCTAGGTACCTGTGAGAGGAGGGGAAAGGCGTGGGAGTGCGTGTGCTGCAGGCGGTTCTGGCGCTGGTGCACTTGCTGGGTCCTCCACTACAGCTGAATCTGACGCTGCGGCCAAGAGAGGTCACCTCTCCTGCCTCATTACTTCCTGATCCAGAAGAGCTTGGCGAATCAGAGAGCTCTATCTGCATGGTGAGGTCAAGGGCGGGAACAACCACAGTGGATGTAGACTCCATCACCCATGCTACAATATCCATGCACTTGGCACTAAACTCATGTCTGCTCATCTGCAATGTTAAAAGACCATACAGAGTTAGTTTGTTAAAGGGGCTGCACTGATACAAAACTTAGAACCATTTACTCAAACTTGTCAATTAAAGCAGTGGTTCAGGATTAAAGGTCCTGCAGGATTTCCACAAATGAATGTTTGGTCCATTTTACCAACATTAACTACTTTAGAGGTGACTATAACTCACCCCGGCACGCATATTCTCACTCAGCAGATTCCAATGGCTGAAAAGTAAATAAATGCAAGTACACAATGAATTACATTACCTCTATTCTCTTAGACTACGTTATGGATGGACATTACCTCTATTATCTTAGATTACGTTATGGATGGACCTCTATGGAACTAGGCCACACCCAGACATCCCTGATTGGTTATTTGGTCCGTTGAGTCCTTTGTATTTGCCCGAGACTATAGGAGACTCTCAATCTCCTCACCTCCTTCTCAAAACCCATTGGATGAGAAGGTCAGAAGGGCGGGACCTCTGGCTTTCTCATCCAATGGGTTTTGAGGAGGCGAGAAGAGAGGACACGAGGAGTATGCAATTGAGACAGGGAACATATCTAGGGGATGCATGGGGAAGCCAAAGAGCAACTTACTGCGTCCTTCATGTCCTGCACAAAGGTGTGTAGGTCTGGGTAGCTTCTCTTTCCCCTGCTGAGGGTGAGGCTGGTCTGGGAGGTTGCATCCTTTGGGTCACGGTAGTGAAGGTCACCACTGCATCCTGATGGCGACAACAGAAAGCAGAGTTAGGCTGGAATTCAATTTTGCGTCATTAAAACACAAAATATCTCAATGAAATTTCATACATGTAATAGAAAAATACATCATACCTCCTGTGACTGAGATGGGATGGCAACAGCCTCGTCCATCTCACTCTCTCCTTCGACCTCCTGCGACTGAGATGGGATGGCAACAGCCTCGTCCATCTCAATCTCTCCTTCAACCTCCTGCGACTGAGATGGGATGGCAACAGCCTCGTCCATCTCACTCTCTCCTTCAACCTCCTGCGACTGAGATGGGATGGCAACAGCCTCGTCCAACTCAATCTCTCCTTCAACCTCCTGCGACTGAGATGGGATGGCAACAGCCTCGTCCAACTCAATCTCTCCTTCAACCTCCTGCGACTGAGATGGGATGGCAACAGCCTCGTCCAACTCAATCTCTCCTTCAACCTCCTGCGACTGAGATGGGATGGCAACAGCCTCGTCCAACTCAATCTCTCCTTCAACCTCCTGCGACTCAGATGGGATGGCAACAGCCTCGTCCAACTCACTCTCTCCTTCAACCTCCTGCGACTGAGATGGGATGGCAACAGCCTCGTCCAACTCACTCTCTCCTTCAACCTCCTGCGACTGAGATGGGATGGCAACAGCCTCGTCCAACTCACTCTCTCCTTCAACCTCCTGTGACTGAGTTGGGGTATCTGTCTCTAGAACAGCCTCGTCCAACTTGGTCAGTCTCTCAGCCTCTCTGTGATCTTTATGGGATCTAGATAGAGAAAAAGGAATCTCTCTTAGGTCACTGCTATAATGTGAGTGTGAGGATGTGTTCCCATTATAGAATTAGAATCATAGAATTAGAATGAATCATTCTAGAATTAGAATAGATATATAGAATAGGCTCCAATACTCTTGAGATGACTCGGCCTATCCAGAGCCAAATATTTAGAGAATTCTGCCAACTTTTAAAAAGGACTCCATGTTAGCGCCTTGGAGCCTTTCATTTATCCTTTCATTATAAGTACATTCTAATTATAGATGTTCAGTTACATAGCATTGTTTAAAATGTCCATATTGCCCATGGGGAGCCAGCTGTCATATGGATATCTACTGTGTCATGTAATGTATACATAAACTCAGCAAAAAAAGAACGTCCCTTTTTCAGGATCTTTCAAAGATAATTCCTAAAAATCCAAATAACTTCACAGATCTTCATTGTAAAGGGTTTAAACACTGTTTCCCATGCTAGTCCCCTGTAGCTCAGTTGGTAGAGCAAGGCGCTTGCAACGCCAGGGTTGTGGGTTCGTTTCCCACGGGGGGCCAGTATGAAAATGTATGCACTCACTAACTGTAAGTCGCTCTGGATAAGAGCGTCTGCTAAATGACTAAAATGTAAAATGTTGTTCAATGAACCATAAACAATTAATGAACATGCACCTGTGGAACGGTCATTAAGACACAAACAGCTTACAGACGGTAGTTATGAAAACTTAGGACCCTAAAGAGGCCTTTCTACTGACTCTGAAAAACACCAAAAGAAAAATGCCCAGGGTCTGCCACTGCATGCCCTTCCCCCGTCCTGTCTCCGTTTGGCTCACAGTGGACATTGCAATTTATTGCCCTGGCCACATTGCAGCATGCCTCCTTGCAGCATGCCTAAGGCATGTTCACGCAGATGAGGCCAGGGCAATAAATTGCAATGTCCGTACTGTGAGATGCCTAAGACAGCGCTACAGGGAGACAGGACGGACAGCTGATCGTCCTCGCAGTGGCAGACCACGTGTAACAACACCTGCACAGGATCGGAACATCCGAACATCATACCTGCGGGACAGGTACAGGATGGCAACAACAACTGCCCCGAGTTACACCAGGAACGCACAATCCCTCCATCAGTGCTCAGACTGTCCATAATAGGCTGAGAGAGGCTGGACTGAGGGCTTGTAGGCCTGTTGTAAGGCAAGTCCTCACCAGACATCACTGGCAACAACGTCGCCTATGGGCACAAACCCACCGTCGCTGGACCAGACAGGACTGGCAAAAAGTGCTCTTCACTGATGAGTCGCGGTTTTGTCTCACCAGGGGTGATGGTCGGATTCGCATTTATCGTCGAAGGAATGAGCGTTACACCGAGGCCTGTACTCTGGAGCGGGATCGATTTGGAGGTGGAGGGTCCATCATGGTCTGGGGCGGTGTGTCACAGCATCATCGGACTGAGCTTGTTGTCATTGCAGGAAATCTCAACGCTGTGCGTTACAGGGAAGACATCCTCCTCCCTCATGTGGTACCCTTCCTGCAGGCTCATCTTGACATGACCCTCCAGCATGACAATGCCACCAGCCATACTGCTCGTTCTGTGCGTGATTTCCTGCAAGACAGGAATGTCAGTGTTCTGCCATGTAAGAGCCTGGATCTGTTGGATCGGAGGGTGAGGGCTAGGGCCATTCCCCCAGAAATGTCTGGGAACTTGCAGGTGCCTTGGTGGAAGAGTGGGGTAACATCTCACAGCAAGAACTGGCAAATCTGGTGCAGTCCATGAGGAGTAGATGCACTGCAGTACTTAATGCAGCTGGTGGCCACACCAGATACTGTTACTTTTGATTTTGACCCCCCCCTTTGTTCTGTTGGTCACACGTCTGTGGAACTTGTTCAGTTTATGTCTCAGTTGTTGAATCTTGTTATGTTCATACAAATATTTACACGTTAAGTTTGCTGAAAATAAACGCAGTTGACAGTGAGAGGACGTTTCTTTTTTTGCTGAGTTTATATCTCAATGTCCCAACTCTCTAAATACATCGCTCTGGGCCTACCTCTCCATAGGTGGTGACCTTTGACCTACTACTGAATCTGTAGGCCTATGTGATCCTGTAACCAGTCACAAATGTGTAATTAGTGTAAATCACTTACCTGACTTCCTTCATAACATCAGCTTCATTGATGTGGTCATCCAGGTCTATGAGGGTGAGGTCATTCCCACTGACCTCTGACCTCTGAAAGACAGCACAAAGTCATGTTTAGATGTCACCTACTGTGTCGCCTTTTGCCGTGTTCAAAACAACTGGGAAATCTCTGACTTCCGACTTCAGTGCGTTCAAGACAACTGGGAAATCGGGAAAAAAAACAAGCTCCGACTGGGAAAAATCGTTTTGATGGGGAGTTGCAGCGATGAGACAAGATCGTAACAAGATTGTAACTACCAATTGGATATCACGAAAAATTGGGGAGGAAAAGGGGGTAAAATTACCACCACAAAATGTAAAAAGGAATTCCAAGTCGGAAACTCTGGCATCTTTCTAGAGCTCCGACTTTCCGACCTGAAGATCACAGACGTCATGATTTGACCTAGTTTTTTTTCTTCGAGTTCCCGGTTGCCTTGAGAGCACCATTAACCCAACTCTCATTGTCACATCATAATGCATCATATTCATAGAAATAGAATCACCAGAACATCATATCAGGTGTACAGTTCAGTTTACCAGTCAAATTGCCAAGGTCAGAGGCTCTATCCTTTCTAGTGATTCTATTTCTATGGTCACATAATAATGCATCATTTCTATGCTTGTGTCCGAAATAGCACCCTAGTTCCAATATAGTGCACTTATTTTGGCTGACCCTATAGAGTCCCACAGTATGAGTCATAATACCCATAAAACCTAGTGGTCAAACAGGGAAATGGTTCCAATCGTTGACGTAGCCTTCTGGGTGTCCCACCATTCATTTTTCCCATTGGGGATTTTAGAAACACTTAAAATAAGGTCTGTGTTTCGTGTAGGCTTACCCCTGGTGTGACGTTTTGATAACCGTGTAAATCTCTCTAGGCCAAGGTGACTTATCAATATATCCTGTATTTACCTCCCAAAAATGTAATGCTTATTAGCTGCTAATGTGGCTATCATAAAGAACTACAAATGCCATGATGATCATGCTGATCGAGGCAAAGGTAAGAATCTCTGGATTAACTATCTAATGTTAGCTAAATGTAGTATATGAATAAATTGGCTGCATTTCTTTAAATTGACAATTCTGTGAACTGTCTAGTGCAAGTTTTAAATTGACACAATACCTGTTAGCAAAGGTGTCAGCTAGAGATGACATGCAGGAGCTTGCAGGGATTTGTAGTTTTGCATGATGTCTACTTTGATGCTAATTAGCATTTTCGAATCTGAGAGTAAATGGAGCCGAATATACTGATAAAAGTCACCTTGTCCGAGAGAGATTTACATGGTTACAAAAACGTCACGCCAGGGTAAGCCTACACGAAATACAGCCCTTATTTTATGTGTTTCTAAAATCGCCTATGGGAAAAATGAATGGTGGAAAAACGATTGGAACCATTTCCCTGTTTGACCGCTAGCTTTTATGGGTATTATCACACCTCCACTGTGACACTCTATAGAGGGGTTGGTTGTTTAGCAACAAAACTGGCATGCAACTATGGGGCAAAATAGACAGGGTTTGACTTAGACAACATGTAAACTATATTTAGTCTCTAAATGTTTAATGCAAACATAAATACATTTGAACAATAAACTCGTATCAAATACATTGTTACAGTTGTTGTTGGTTAGCTAGGTAGCGAATTTTAGCCATTACATAGACATGATATCAGTCAAAACACCTCAAAACAAGACTTGGTATCAATAACACCATACAACGAGCTGAAACATGCCATAGAGCTACGATTCCCCACATGGCAGCTTGTTGTTAGCTGAGGTTCAGAATCATAACAAGATACACGACTTCCGGCCATCGATGCGCGAGCATCATTTTCGTGACATCAGCCAACCCTTCTATGGCTCCTGGTCAAAAGTAGTGCACTAGCCTACATAGGGAATAGGGTGCCATTTAGGACGTATTTATGAAGGCGCTGTCATAACCTTTGACCCCCATTTCACCCACATTCTACTTACTGTACCTTTAGCCAACTCTAATGACTCCCCGGCCATAGACTTTCTAGTTTGATATTACAGCATGAATAGCACATTATTTCATTTGTTAAACAATATTTAATCCACAGTAATTACTATAATTGAAGATTTAAAAAATAAATAACATGCCTACCTTGCACTCTTTATTCTCCATCTCCTTGCAAAATCAGCACATTTCCTTGCCAAAATGAACGCGCATCCAGAGCGAAAACAAACGCATTCCTCCAGCACTAGCGAGGATCAGACTGAACTGCTCCAGCGGTTTCTGATCAGTTTCAACGTTTATCAGTGATGACGTAACAATGCTGTAAAGATTTGACGCACTTCCGATCTCGTGCTGATGCAACGCTCTGTGCTGTTGAAAGCTCACGTATGGAAATCCTGCGAGTTGTAAACAAATGTAGGCTATTGTTGCCCTTAAAACTGTAATGTTGAGGAAGCCATGAAAAATAAAATACATAACCCACACCGTTAGGCCAAAGTAAATGCAATTTTCATCACTTTGCCAATAGACTTCTTGTTCCTTGTTGTATTAGCCTTTCTTTTGGGATTAGCACCACTGTCACTGCCCCTAGAAATTGATACTGCGGTTGTCACATAAAACAGATAACCCATAGTTCATTATTAAATAACATAACTCATTTCTTTATTTTATTACTCATAAAATATACAGCAATCTTCAGATACTGAAAGAATTCATGGGAGTTTCGAATTCAGTCACTATTTCATATGTACATGCTAGTTTCATCCTTTTAAAGAAAAAAAAAGGACACGAAAAACCTGTGAACCTCCTGTTCCTGATTTGCCTAACATAGCATATGTATTGTACATATTTCCAGTTAAAATGATTTTCAAAAAGAGACAAAAAAACGGGGGTTTGAACAAGGCATCACATAAAAGGATTGAGTGGTTTCATTTTTTTGAAGAAGTTAAAGCAAGCAAAACCTGTCAAAATACATTGATTATAAGACCAAGACAAATATATATAGATGTTTTTTTTTTTCAACAGAAGAAAATCTAAATGCTGCTGTCCTACGATTGGTTTACAGTGTTTCTCCTCTCCAAGGGAGGCATGTTTTCCGCCTCTGCCTCGGAATAGTATCAGTGCTTTTCACAAACGTTGTAATACTTAGTGTGCATCATTGCTTTCGCTCATACAGCTGCCCCTACTCTCCTAACCTCCACTCAGTAACTAAAGAAGGCACAAAATGATGATGACATAAATATCACAAGAAAGAATACATGAATGAATAATTTACTTTCTAAAATATTTTCTAGAGGGCAAAGGACAGGTAGGTTTAATAACGCAAATGTAAAAAGTCCTGTTGCTCACATACCAGTATGCAAAATCTACATCCTAAATGGCGCCCTATTCTTTATAGAGTACACTACTTTTGACCAGAACCCTATGGGCCCTGGTCTTAAGTAGTGTACTATAAAGGGAATAGGGTGCCATTGGGGATGGAAATTCTTTGAAATTACTCATGAGAGCAAATACTACAATTTTTTGGTTCCCAGAGGGTCAGGAGCTTAAGACATGAATGATTTTATTAAAATGTTTGTTCATAAAAAATAAATGATTTCCCCTCCTCCCACGTGGATTACAGACAAGAGGCTAGGTGCGTTCTGACTGTCTTAGTGTGCGGATAAACATGACCATCACTCTCATAAAACATCACTCCTTATGTTTTTTCTCAGCCCAAAACGCTCAATCCCATTTCTACTGTCAAAACAGGTTTTGAAAAGGCTTCTTCCACATCTTTTGGTCCATGTCTGTTTTTCACTCAGTGAAGTGCTACTATCTCCTAGGACTACAGGTTATTGCCGTCATAAGGTGTCCGTCTGTCTGTTGGCTGGACAGTTTCTACCGTTTAGGACCTTTGTGGGTAAAGGTAAAGGTGGGGTATAGCAGCAGCAGTTCCTCTGAAGTCCAGTATCTGCTGGAAGGACACCTGGTGGTACGAGAGGATGAGTGTGGCCAGCCAGCCTGTTGTGCCTCCCCCTCTCCCTCCCTCCCTCCATTTCTTTCTCTCCATCTGCGGGACTCTTAAGGCTCCTGTGCGGACTGTCTCGGCTCGTGCCCTCCCAAAGCTGGCTGTGGTGATTTAAGACACGGTGTGTATGTGTGGATTTGTTTGTGGCCTCTGCCCCACTTCACTGTCCATCCGCCTGCCCTTGGCTCCCCTCCTGGGCAGCGACCACCACCACCCTCAGTATGTCTCTGAGTCTGAGTCGTTGAGTTCCTCATCCTTGTAGAAGCCTCCATCGTGTTCGCGGTGGCCGATGTTGTTGAAGCTGCAGTAGGAGCTGTGCTCGCTGCGCAGCACGGGCAGGCTGTCGAAGGTCACACTCTTGGAGGGGCTGGTGGTGTAGTGGTTAATGGCACTGAAGGACAGGCTGGGCGCCGGGTTGCAGGGGGACACGGGCATCATGGTGGCCAGGATCAGCGCCAGGCAGTCCGCCACGTCTTTGTTGGGGGCGCAGGCCAAGGCAGGCGTGTAACCTGAGGGGTTCAAACAGAACAGCAGAGGGTCACTTCAGGAGCATCACCGTTTACTACAACACTTTTGGTGAAAAACATGAAATAACAGCAGGCTAGGAGATACAAAGTTAAGACAATAACCAAGCAGTGGACTAGAGAGAAACATTTCTGGACACATTGAGAAGAGAAGTACAGAAGAAAACAGTGTTAGCGTTATGGATCTTACCATTCTCATCGACTGCTAGCACGCTAGCACCCTTCACTAGTAGCTCCTGAACCACCACCGTCAGACCATTTCTGGCTGCAACGTGTAACGGCCTGAGGAGAAAGTACCATCAGATTAGCCAGCAGCAAATGAGGATACCTCCCAAATGCCAGACTATTCCCTATATAGTGCACTTCTTCTAATTCTTCAGGGCCCAATTAATACAGCTGAACCATACGTACGTCTGTAAGGCTGCGTTAGTCGAGTTGATGAAGTTCCTGTCTGTAATCTTCTCCAATATCAACAAGGCACTGGTTTCATGCCCCTTTAAAAACCAGAGTCAAACATGTCAGACCAAAATTTTAACCAGAGAGAGCCAACTGTTCAGATGAACGTCATCTTCATGTGGGGATGCTCACCTTACTGCAGGCCAGATGAAGAGCAGTGTTCTTGACTGCATCCTGCAGGGTGAGCTCTGCTTTGGCACTGCTCACCAACAGCTCTGACACAGACAGAGAAACATAAAGAAACTCAATTAGGAAATGAAGCGACTTTTAAAATGTAAAACAGACATGTTGAACTTAAGCCGGCTGGGCGAGGCAAAGCGGAGGAGAGGGGGCTGCGTACCGACAGCGTTGGTTTGTCCGTTCTCAGCAGCCATCATGAGGGAGGTCTTTCCCGGAGGCATCGGGGGAGTTGACCTGGGCGTTGTGGCCTAGCAGCAGCTGAAGACACTCCACGTGGTCCGTGAAAGCCGCCGCATGCAGGGGGGTCCTGGAGAGAGAGGAAACTTATTTAACCGATATCATGTAGGACTGTTATAAACAAGTTTGTTCAATTAACCCTGTTTATACCATAGAAATATAAAATCACTAATAGATGTATTAAAAGTCTTCTACAATCCCTCATCCAACCCCAGAGGTCATTTTTCCCCAGACAACATTATTCTCCAGAAGAAAAGGACTTTGTCATGTGCTGTAGTTACCGGTTCTTGGTGTCAGTGGCGTTGACAATGGCCGGCCCCAGAGTGTCAATCAGCATCTCTGCAGCCCCCTCGTTGTCATTGATCACAGCTCAGTGGAGGGGGCTGAAGGAGTTGCCCTCGGTCTTGTGGAAAACCTCCTGTTCCAGCAGCACCTCTACACACGTGTCATGGCCTAGTGGAAGATTGATTCATTTATTTTTTAAAATAATTTGCTCCCCATACAGGAAAAAGATGACGTCGCTGCAGACCACAACAATACTCTCAGAGAAAGCTACAAATCTGACAATAAAATTTTAACTATCCCTGACAAAGTCCTGTTTCAGTGTAAGGTCCTCCACTGAGAGTCATAACCCCTAATTCTGTTGTAGTCTTGTTCATTCCCCCACATGGCTCCGTCCACACCAATCGAATGCTTTTCAAGCCACAAGAGGGAGTGAATGAGTGTACACTTCATGGAGGAGAGAACAGAGCTACAGTCCAGTTAGTCAGTACGTACCGTTGTATGGCCTGCCTAATTCAGGGACATGTTTACGGTGCTGAAGAGAGAAAATCAGAAAAGATCTAGTGTTCCGTTAGTCCAGTACGTACCGTTGTAGCAGGCCCAGTGTAGTGGCGTGTAGCCCTGGTTGTCTGTGATGACGGGGAGGGTCTCCACTGACTGGGCGGCGTGTAGGAGCCCCCCAGCACCCCGATGTGTCCGGATGCCGCCGCCAGGTGGACAGGGTCCGCCCCTTACAGTCCCGAACCAGGAAGCTGGCGCTGTGCTGCAGCAGGGCCTCCACACACTCCTCATGACCCGTCACCGCCTGGGAGGAAGGGCGGGGAGACAACAATGGATTTGAATAACTAATAATCAATGATATAATAATGAATCATCAATTATTTAAAATGATGTCTGGAGGCAGGTCCCCTACAGGGATGAATACACCACTACCCATGGACAACTACTTTTCTGAAGATAATATGTATATTTGGGCAAACTATTCCATGCTAATCCCACCCCAGCCCCTATATTAATGCCCCATCCAGCCTCCCCGTCTCTTTCTGTGTGTGAGCGTATACAGCCAGCTCTCCTCCTCACCCCTCTGTGTAGCGCTGTTCTGCCCCACTTGTCTTTGGCTTCTACGCTGGCTCCCTTGTTGAGCAGTGAGTACACACAGTCTGTGTGTCCGCTCAGCACCGACAGCATCAGAGGGGTTCTGATACACAAGAGAACAAGGTCATATTACAAACTGGTAATAACCGGGTCCCGTAATAAGTCAATACCAGGCTGAGTCCCAAATGGCAACCTATTCCCTATATGGTACACTACTTTTGACCTGAGCCCATAGGGTTCTGGTTTAAAGTAGTGCACCAAGTAGGGCATAGGGTGCCATTTGGGACGTAGACCTAGTGTCAAAATCTCTTTATTTCAGGAATTGTATCCAAAACCCAATTGAATTACTGTCCATTCCGTCTTGAACGTCCACTGCCCTCTGGAGGTCAGCATTTCCAATCAGCAAACGCAAACACTCCGAATCACCGTTGGTAGCTAGAGGAGGATAAACAGAGAGGATATAAGAATGTGAGATGATTGACCGTTGGTAGCTAGAGGAGGATAAACAGAGAGGATATAAGAATGTGAGATGATTGACCGTTGGTAGCTAGAGGAAGCTAAACAGAGAGGATATGAGCTGATTGCTGGACGACTATTACCTTCACATGAACAGACAGATTTCTAGAACAGTGGTATTGGTAGATGACATCCTCATGATGTTAACACAGCAGATAATAAAACATTTTGGGGCTGAGGCCCTCGAAGCCTGTCACCTGCTAGCTGTGTACCTGGCTCTGGATAGAAGTCCCCCTGTGCACTGATCTAGGATCAGCTTACCCTCCCCAGATCCTCAGCCATTAGGGAATGACAAAAAATGACCTTAGATCAGTGTGTAGTCGGCATTTTCACACTATGCTATATAAACATCCCTAGAGTGGACATTGGCGTCGTAGCAACATGACCAAACAAATGTCCATCTTGGTCAGGAAAACTTTTGAATTACAGAATCTCTAGGTCTTACGTGATATCCTATGCGTACCTGCAGCGTGGATGGGGGTCCTCTTCAGGGTGAAGTCTTTAACCAGGATGGAGGCTCCCTGGTTGATGAGGACGTCAACACACTCCACATGGCCTTTAAAGGCAGCCAGGTCCAGAGGGGGTGCGCCCCTGGCTGTTCCTCACGTCTAGATCCAGCAGAGACTGAACCAGGACCTCCATAGCATGGTGGTGGCCGTGGTACGCCTGAATGGAAACAAACACACAGTCTGAAGCAAAGTCCAGTGGTATGCCTGAACAGATATACACTCCTAACATAATCAATGTCCTATAGTAGACCAGTGGTATGTCCTAATATAATCAATGTCCTATAGTAGACCAGTGGTATGCCTGAACAGAAACTTAGACCTCTAAAGTAGACCAGTGTCTCTAAATCGGGCCATCCCCCAGCATCAACATAGAGGTCCCTGACGATTTAAACAAACACTCTACTTCTCCTCTGTTGGAGGTTGATTAACTCAAATGGCAAAATAAGGAAATCATCACTGTGTCAAAATATGCATGTATTTTACACTAATCAGGAACAGATAGGAACATGGTGTGTGAGTGTCTGGACAATCAACTTTTCGTAGAAAAACAACAACACCATGCCTGCATCCCAGATAGCACCCTATGTCCCATGTAGTGCACTACTTTTGATCTGGGCCCATAAGGCTCTGGTCAAAAGTAGTGCACTAAATAGGGAATAGGGTGCCATTTGTCATGTGGCGAGACACCTACAGGAGCAGGTAGGCTTTACTCACAGCTAAGTGTAGGGGGCTGATGGGAGCTCTGACATCAGAGTCGTTCAGGATGTCTGTCCCTGAGGTTTCCATTAGCTGGGGAAAGACAAGGACGGGCCAGTTTAGACTTGTAACACAGTGACCAGCCCCTGCAGACATACTGGGGTGTTGCATTCATATCTTAAACAAGCTAGTGTGAGGAAAAGTAACCAACTGGTACTTACCACATCTAAAGGTGTTTCACTTGCAATCTGGAAAAAGAACATCAAGAGTGACGATGCGGCCACGACAAATATGCAACCACACCTTAAAACCTACTGAATATCAACGTCTGTCCCAAATGGCACCCTATTCCCTATATAGTGCATTACTTTTGACCAGAGCCCTATGGGCCCTACATCCATTTGGGACGCAGACAAAATGGTCTGTGAATGCAGGGCGTCTAGTCCCCTGTGGTTCTAACTCATCAGCTCCAGACAGAGGCGGTGTCCGTACGCAGACGCGTAATGGACTGCGTTGTAGCCCTGATTGTCCCTGATCCCTGGGTTAGCGTCGTTTCGCAGCAAATATTCCAGACACCTAGAGGTCAGAGGTCAAGAGTTCACTAATCATTATACCAACATCAAGACAGACAGATAAGCAAGCAGAGACACTTTCCCAAAAGGAGACGTGGCCAAGCTTTCACACTGCAGATTTAACAACACTATTATGCATTCAAACACGGCCAACAACATACTCTAGACTACAGTGAAATGTGAAAGGTCATGGCACCACAACATACTCTCCAGACTACAGTGAAATGTGAAAGGTCATGGCACCACAACATTCTCTCCAGACTACAGTGAAATGTGAAAGGTCATGGCACCACAACACACACAACAGTAAGAGAGGTGTGAGACGTACTTTCCGTCTGTGTCGGAGGCAGCAGCGTAGTGGAGCGGGGTGCAACCCCTCTTATCCAGATCGTTCACACTGGCCCCAGACCCCACCAAGGCAAACAGACACTGGTAGTTACAATTGGCTGCCGCATAATGCAGAGGACTCCTAGAAGAACGCACAGAAACCATTCAACATCAACAACAGAAACAGCTTATTGGAGCTGTAAAACATTTACATTTTAAATTTACGTCATTTAGCAGAAACTCTTATCAAGTGCGACTTACAGGAGCAATTAGGGTTAAGTGCCTTGCTGCAGGGCACATATACACATTTTTCACCTAGTCGGCTAGGGGATTCGAACCAGCAACGCTCTTAACCGCTAGGCTACCTGCCGCCCAATATTTCCCATAATAATTCCTATATGCCCCTATACTATATTCCCCATTATCATAAAGATCACATATGAAAGTTATTTGATGCCACAGACCTTCCGAAGCTGTCCTTTCTGTTGAAGTCTGCCCCTGTGTTGAGCAGCAGATTCAGACAGTCCAGGTTCCTGGTAATAAGATATCAAGTTCAGAAAGGCCCTCGCATCTGAGCTATCGTATTAACAAGATATCAAGTTCAGAAAGGCTCTCGTACTCGGCTGTTCGTTCAAGGCTTCATCTGAGCTATCAGGTGGATGGTAACAATGAGAACCTGAAAGAAAAGAGAAACCCGTACACTGCTCTTGCTAGTATCACTGTTTTTTATAACGCTAATAAAAGCAATAATAAAAAGTGATACTAGCAAGAGCAGTTTGCAGGTTTCTCTTCTCTTTCAAGAAGATATAAAGACAATTTAGACCAGAGCGCAAGTCAATACCACCATGGCATGGAACCACATTATACAGAAATGATACCGCACTAATGATCTATACGATTTTTTAAATAAATCTAAACAATACTGCTAAACAATGTGAAATGTAAGAGTGTGAATATGTGTTTGTTCTTTCTGGTGGCTTTCCAGTTCATGAACTAAATATTCCTTGGTGTAAAGCCTGGACCAGTCCACTCACCCTCCAGCTGCCGCAGCATGTAAACAGGTCCTTCCAAAGTCGTCAGGGGTGTCTATATCAAAGCCTGATGAGAGGAGCTTCCGACAGCAGTCAGAGAACCCACTGAGAGCAGACAGGTGAAGGGGGAACATCCCATGGACGTCTCGCCTGCAACACATTTTTACATTTTAGACTTTAAGCAGACACTCTTATCCAGAGCGACTTACAGTTGATTCAGCTAAGATTGGAAACAACACCACATCACAGTCCTCATTAAACCCCACAGCAGATTAACACATTAGCATGCTGCAATGCACTGTCTATCAACCCCCCACACACCACAATGTGTTGAGCATAGTCTCCAAGTGGGAATTCGGTCAATGACAGAATTGCAGATGCATGTGTTCTCACTTGGCTGTGTCAGCTCCGTTCGTGATGAGTGTATTGATGAGTAACTCGTGGCCGTAGCGAGCAGAGATGTGCAGGGGTGTGTTTCCATTCTTATCTTCACAGTCGATCTCAGCACCTACAGAACACACACACACGTCAACCACTTGACCCTAGAGTCATCATGAAGCTTCATGTTCAACCACATTGCAAGTAACATTGCTCTGTGCCAGTGAATCATGGTTTGAAGACAAAAGACAATGCTGAAGAGCCTACTGGTTCATATATATTCAGTTGAGAGCATTCACAGCGACTCACCATTCTGGATGATGGCTTGAGATCTGGAGAAGCGTCCGTGGATGGCCGTCATGTGGAGGGGGTCTTTCCATCTTTACTCTGCAGATAGAAAGACAAAGATGGTTCACCACGGCAGTCTGTGCTGCTGACAACAGGCAAAATCAAACACGTATTGGAGGAGCGCTTGATTGCATTTAGTTTGCAATGTTAGCACTATTCCATTGGTATTTGAATGTAGACCAGGGCCAAATAGTAAGCCGTGTGCTGCGTCAGTGGGTGCGTCCCAAATGGCACCCTATTCCCTTTATAGTGCACTACTTTTTGAAACAAAGTAGTGTACTTATAAAGGGAACAGGGTGCCATTTGGGACACAGACAGAGTCATCACGGCGCCTTACTCTATGGGCCCCTGGTCAAAAGTAGTGCACTACATAGGGAATAGGGTGTTATTGAGTTCAGACACAGTGTTGGTCATCCGGTCTCCTCACCTTGATGTTGACGAGGGCACCGTTGCCCACCAGCAGCTCCAGGCAGAGCGCCCCATGGCGCGAGGCGGCCGTGAAGTGGAGTGGGGCGAAACCCTTCTCGTTCACCTGGTTCACGTTGGCGCCGCACTCGATCAGCTCATTCACCACCACGTCCTGCCCGTTGTAGCATGCCACGTGGAGGGGGGTGTTACCGTACCCATTGGGCTCATTTATCTGGAGGGAGCAAGGGAGGGAAAATAGTGGAGAGAGAGAGAGAGAGAGAGAGAACAAAACAATACATTCCTGATCAGGTCACTTGGTTATGAAAACCCCCTGGTCCAACCTCTCTCTCTTCATTACTTGGTTATGAAAACCCCCTACACATTTGAATGCGTGTTGACTCACATCCACACCAAGGTCCAGGAGGTACTTGACCACACTGATCATTCCACTGGAGGCTGCAGAGTGGAGAGGGGTGTAGGCCTTCTTGTCTTTACAGGACACCTCTGATCCATGAGAGGCCAGCAGTTTCACCACCTCAATGTGCCCTATGGTAGAGAGAGCGAGGGATAGATAGATAAGAGTGAGTGAGTGAGTGAGTGAGTGAGTGAGTGAGAGATAGGCAGAGAGAGGGAGAGATAGATTAGTTTACAGTGGTACACAGCACCATAAGCAACACCTACATCATGTTAGTACAACTGAAAACATCTTATCAACCTACTTAGTACATCATTCTGACATAACACTCTAGACGTGGCTCATACAGCTGAGCTGTGAGACTAAAACACAGTCCATTCATTCATTCATTCACTGGTAAAGAACATTAGTCAGAATGTAAATGATGTGGTAAACTCATCACCCATGTAAGCAGCCCAGTGGATTGCTCGGCGGTCCTTCTTGTCAAAGGCATTAATGTTGGCTCCTCTGGAGAGAAGCAGCCTCACCATCTAACAGGGAGAGGAGAGAGAAACAAAACACAGGCTGAGGAAAACTAAACAGCACAATCTGCTAAATCTGGCTTCAAAGCCTCCCCTTAAAAAAAAATATATATAATATTTTTTATTCACAATGAATGAAAGATAACATGTAAAGACATGGTACATTTCTCCCCTTTTAGTCCCCCTTTGACCTCCCCCTCCCCCCCAGAATGCCTCCAAACACATTTAAAAAGAAAGGGAAAGTAATTGAGTTACATGTCAGAAAAAATAAAAAAAAGTATACAACAACGTTACTTCAATTCAAGCAAAAATGTAATA